>NC_045436.1:34078810-34108802 GCF_002776525.5 Piliocolobus tephrosceles | reverse complement strand
CTGCAAGCTCCGCCTCCCGGGTTCACGCCATTCTCCTGCCTCAGCCTCCGGGGTAGCTGGGACTACAGGCGCCGCCACCTCGCCTGGCTAGTTTTTTGTAGTTTTTACTAGAGACGGGGTTTCACCGTGTTAGCCAGGATGGTCTTGATCTCCTGACCTCGTGATCCGCCTGTCTCGGCCTCCCAAAGTGCTGGGATTACAGGCTTGAGCCACCGCGCCCGGCCTTATCTGGGGCTTCTTAATAGTATTTGTTGAATTATCAAAGATGTACAAAACCACAATTAAACTTTATGCATATAGTCATGTTTTCTTATACGTTTTTTCCTTGTCTTCTTGGTTCCCTTTAGTCTAATCACCTAACTTAATTATGTGTGGATTTTAAGAAGTTCTTAATTTTTGTTTGTTCATGTTCATTGTTGGTATTGTTTGACAGGTTACTATTACAGTAAGAAATTTTACTCTTTTTCTCCTAAAATACAATCTGAAGCAAGCAAAAAACATCTGATTTTCTGAAATTTGAAGATATCAATCTTAGAAAACTTTAGTAAATACGATCATACCCTCATACTCTATTCTCTGGTCACCAAATCACCCCTCACCCTTCCCTTCCACACATTCAATAAATCTTAACATTAGGAACTCCTACTCTGTGTCAGTCACTATGCTGGCACGATGTATGACTTCACACATTTAGCCTCTCTCTGAGCTGCAATTTCCTAATCTGTAAAATTGGACTATTTATATTTCTATTTGGAAAATTCCTAGACAGCACTGAATTCTCAAATGAAACATCAACTCTTCAAAATTATTCATGGCCCTTTACGAGTTCCCAAAACACCCTCTGAGCATTTCTATATCATTTGTATCATTGTGCTGCAATTATTTTTCAAATTGCCTGTCCACCTCTAGACTGTGAACTCCTGGGAAACCATGATTACATCACAGTTTCAAAAAATCCCCAGTGGGCCAGGCTCAGGGGCTCACACCTGTAATCTCAGCACTTTGGGAGGCTGAGGTGGGTGGATCACGAGGTTAGGAGATCAAGACCATCCTGGCTAATGCGGTGAAACCCCGTCTCTACTAAAAATACAAAAAATTAGGTTGGCATGGTGGCAGGCCCCTGTAGTCCCAGGTACTCAGGAGGCTGAGGCAGGAGAATTGCTTGAACCTGGGAGGCGGAGGTTGCAGTGAGCGGAGATCACACCACTGAACTCCAGCCTGGGTGACAGAGCAAGACTCTGTCTTAAAAAAATAAATAAATAAAATAAATTAAAAATAAATAAATCCCCAGAAGTTAACAAAGAATAAAATATAATTGAATCAAGTGAAGGAAAGACTGAATAAATTAATATCCATTCATGATATCCATATCATTAATGACATTAATTCATCTCAGGGAAAGATAGAATAAATATCTAAGTGTGTGAAGTTAATGAATAAATACGCAATATATCTGATTGAATTAATATTCATACCACTCAAATTAAACTTACCTAATCGAATCATAAAGAAATTGCAATAGAACTGTCTTTCCTCTCAGTGCCAACTCTACCTCTCTACATTATTAATTATTTATCCTGCTTTTTCTAATATCTCTCTATGCCTCAAACTTCTGGTTAATTAACTCAAAGCTGGGGAATTCATTTACAACTTAGATGAGAAAATTTAATACTCTGTAATAAATATATTGTGTGGACTAATCGGACAAAAACAAACTTTTGCATTATTTGTGATAATAAATGTATTTTCAAGTTTTGCTGTTGTATCAGATTGCTGTTAGCAACTCTGCATCCTTATTGCCCCTTTCTATACTTGTTTTTCTATACTTTCTTTCGCAATGCAAGTAGGGAGCATAGAATGGACAGTTCCCAGAATCCTCCACCAGCAGGGTTTAATTTGGATTCAGAATTTGTGTCAGATTTAGATGAAAGAGAACAGGAGAAGCACTGTTCTCCTCTGGCAGCAGAAGACACCTGCAGGGGCAGAGGACCTTGTTGAGATCTGTATCAACCTCATGACTGCTGCAGGCAGCTGGCATCCTCAAGGGTATGTTCCTCCTGGGATCCCTACATTCCTTCCCGAGGTCTTTCAGTAGTTCTATGAGCATCCCTTTCTGTTTGAAATGTGTGAAGTGATTTCTGTTAACGAAAATGAAATCGGATACTGTGGTTGTAACAAAACTTAAATATTTCATACTTTAGATATTTAAGAAATAACAATCTATTGGCTGCACAACTGACATTCCCTACTCCTCCTACGTTAACCGTTTCCTACCAACCATCCTTCTCTGCTCTAATTTTCTCCATAGCACATATTGCCACCTGACATCCTGTTACTTTATTTGTTAATCTTTTTAATGGTCTGTTATGTCATTGTGGAATGCCACAACAATAGGGATCCTTGCTTGTTCCCCAGTTTACAGAATAGTGCCTGGTATATGATTGCTATTCAGTAAAAGTATCTGAATGAATGAATGAATGAATCTGACAAGAGTGTATTTTCCCTCTTTTTGAATGTCAGTATACAGATAAAAGGGGGCTTTAATTGTTGCATGGAAAATCAGAGCGTGCATACTTTAATTTTAAGTAAGTCCTTGCCTTATCTGCCTAGCCCTCCAACTGCATTCTTTCATTGTCCTATTATGATCACCATAATGCAGATAGTCTTTAGCTAGTTTGAAAAGGATAATAATCAGCCCAGCACTGAGTACTTTTTGTCTATGGTTTCTCATTAAATTCTATTGTAATCTGTAGTTTCTTGTAATTTAATCAAGATGAATTCAAAGTTGAGGTTCATAATTTTGATATTTCGGGTACATAAACTCACTATATGAGGAATTTCTTGAAATGAATTAGAAAAACACTAATACCTCAACCAAGGGCAAAGGACATCAACTACAGTCCAAAAAATATGAGGTTGTGGTGATAATAATGACTAGATAAACATGTAAGATATTTAAAATGACTTATGAAAGAAATATACTTTGAGATTCACTTTTAATGAAAAATATCAAACATAAATCTTTAGTAAAAATAATAGCAAGCATGTAGTTCGTTCTTTACACAAAACAGATAAGATTGTAAATTGATTAAAATATTAAATGATCTGGCAAGTGGTATTAGTCACAATTAAATAACTCATTCTCTGAAACCCAAACTCTTGGGAACATATCAAAGAAAAATGTAGGACATGCAGACTATTTGCAAAGTTGTTCATCTGCTTTTAATTATGTGTTGCAAATAACTTCAGTTTGTAGCTTTTTGCTTTATTCTTTTTGAGGAAAGGAAGTACTTAAAGTTTATCACTCTATTTCTTTGTATTTGACCTAAACATATTACATATTTGTTGTTTTTTGCCTCACTATTGTTTCTTGGCAGTTAGATCTTCTGATTGGAAATTGTTCTTTCTGTACTATGTCTTTAGAAATTATTTTATAGGAGGTATGTTGGTTTAAAATTTCAAAGATTAACTTCTTTCCATCCCCACCAACCATTTCTTCAAAGTCAATTTTGCGGAATATAAAATCCTAAAGATAGTAATTTTTCTCTCAGCATTTCTGACACTATGAAGATTGTCTGTTTTCTTCCACCTTTAATTATTTGTTACGCAATTTGCAAAGCTGATAGTCAATCTAATTGTCATTCCATTATCCACAGATCCAGGTGATCTGATTTTGTCTCTGGTTGCTTTTAATATTTATTTATCTTTATTTGGTCCTTTTACCAAATGTATTTGTAAGTGGATTTTTAGATATTTTAAAATGTATTTATCTTTCTTGGAAATTGTTGGACTAAGCAGAGGCTGGGTGACTGAACTAAATTCTGGAAACTCTTAACCACTATCACTTTGAATACTGCCTTGCCACTAAATTGCTATGCTCTTCTTATAGTACCTTTCAAACATCTTAACCTATCCTTCATATTTTCATCCATCTTTTTGTCTAAATTCCATATTATTTCTTTATATATATTTTCCAGTTCAATTTTATCTTCAGTTTTATCTCATCTATTTAATACAGTCATGAAACTTTATTCCTAATTACTGTGTTTTTAATTTCTAGGAGTTCTTTTTGGTTTTAGTTTCAAACTGGTCAAGTTATTTATTTGGTTTCTTTGTTATACTATAAATACATTTTATTTAAATATATATGTGTGTGTGTGTATGTGTGTGTGTGTGTGTATATATATAAAACATATATTCTGTTTTGAATAATTTCTGCTTTTATAGTCCTTGTTGGTCTGACTTAATTTCTTTAGTTCTCCCTTCTATGATTTATGGCAGCTTTTTCCCTCATGTATTTGATAACTTCCTTATTACAGACTCATTTTCCCTGATACTTTATTTGTAGTGATTATTTGAAGCTTATCTTTAAAGTGTATTTTCCTAGTGAGGATTACTGTTTGCTTCTGTCTGGCTCCTGGGGCATTCTCAACACATGACCATTTCAAATATAGTTTCTACCTGGGGATTTTCAACCTACAGAGTTACTATAAATTTCTAATCAAAAACTGTGTAAGTAGAGGCTTGTGATCAGAAATTTTCAGTAGAGATGTGTTTGTTCCCCTGCTCCATTATGAGCCAACACTTAAAGAGACAAGGTACTTTGTGTGAAAACACTTTCCTTCGCCACCCAAGGTTACTATTAGTGTGCTGTCATTTTTGATTTGCACAGCTAGTTTTGTCTTCTATCTCCCCTGCACATGTCACCTGATAACCTAGGCTCTAAGCCCACCAGGTATAAGTAGATGACCTCAGGGCAATTGCCAGATATCATGCTTGCTTACCAATGGCACCCTATCTCATTGTTTCTGGTCTCAGCACATTACCTATTCTGAACAGGCAGCCTGGTTAAGCCTTAAAAGCATATTTAAATTTTTATTCAGCCTGTCAGCTTTTCAGCACTAGGAAGGGTTTCTCTGCACATCTTCCATAGTGTTGGAAAGGGAAAGCTCCTTGCATTAATTTTACAATGAGATCAAAATAGAATATTCTAAAAAGTAATAAGAAAGAGATTTGCTAAGACGTTATTTCTCTTAGGTAATATTGTCAACTGTTTAAACAAAGTATTTTATAAATATGAGAGCGGCAGCCATAGCTGTCATTTTCATAAAATGAGATTTCAACAAGCCTGCCTCTGCATAATTTGCCTTTCCCTATGTCAAAACAGTTCTCTTTACTTTCAGACTTGAATCAGTTTCTTTTTTTAAACCATGGCTCAGGATATGCCTTTTGGCCCTGTCTGCTGAGACTATCATTTCAGAGTATCTCAGTGTTTTGGGCTGCCTTTTACAGTTTTGAGATCTATGTGCTTCCCTTTTTCCAGGAGAAGCAGCAGCCATGAAACTCACTTAGGAGCTAGGTTCAGAGAAAACAGTTTGACTTCTAAGGCACAGTGAGAATCAAAAGCAAAACTCATACCCATTCATTAAATGTTTCTGATACAGTTACATTAGCTCATTAATACAAAACATCCCCAGTTAGTGAGTGTCCTGTGTAAGAATAATGAAAATTTCCAGGGCTTATTTTTACAGGACAGCTTAATTTGGCATATTATTTTTCTCATACCATATTTTGCAGCTTTAAGTTACAAAAGTATAATCTAAGAAGTAGAAAATGTTTTATCTCTTATAATATTTTTAAAGAGATGGCACTTCAGCAAATAAAGGCTACTTTTTAAAAAAAAATTATTTGAAAGTTTACAAACTGTCTTTTTATACAGATGACTCTCTCTTTCCTATAGATCAGAAGCTCATATTACTTTGGAATATTCCTTAAAATATAAGGGCTCATGCTCATAATCTCCACAATAAAAAAAAAAAAAAACCTCTTCTATAATAATTTTGAGTAAATGTGATGTTCTTTTAAGGTTGTTATGTTTTTAACTCTATTTCAACTCAGCTATGCAAGACCTCCTAAACTAGCAGACAGCCATATGGTTGAGGAAGATGTTTGGAGCTTCAGCTTCAGGAGCTTTCGGGTTGTTTATGTGTCCAGTGTTTAAAAATAGAAGATGTTAAAAATTTTCAACTCTCTGTTAAAGGCTTTCATTTAATCAACGATTACTTTTGAAGAGGTTGTGCCATGAAAGGAAGCAGGAATAAGACAACTTTTGTGACATTTGAAGAATCAGGAGAAAATTACCTGAGTAAAATTACCTGAGTAAAACAACCTGAGTATATTTTCCTTAATATTTTATTTTGTAAGTAACTTTATTGGATATATTTCCAGTGCTTTGCTGACCTGCTTCAGTAAAGTTTCTCTCCTTCCTTTCCTCTCTTCCTCCCTCCCCTTCTTCCCTCCTTTTCTACAAATGCAAAATTAAATGAAAACACAAGACACCTATGTAGTTAGCCATTCTATTAGGAAATCAAGCTATTGAAACTCATTCTCCACTAGTCACTTGGTAGCTGAAATTAATGTTAAGCAAAGACATCAAGAGATCAGTTTGATGTGCTAATGTTGAAAACTCAAGCCTATTATATAATGGCATCACCAGAGTGCAAACGCCCAAAGGCTTCTTCAGTAAGATTACAATCTTGACATTTTTAGTGTTTGTGTGATCCTCAACTCTCAGAATGATCTACAGATGCTTGTTAAAATACAGGTTTCTGGAGCCTACTCAAAGAATATGACTTAATAAATCTGAACTGGTGATCATTATTTTGATAATTCGCAAGCTCCTTTCAGAGTAACCAGAATTATTAATACCCCAGGCTTATGAGCCAGATTGCCTGAGTATGAGTCCTAATTTTGTCACTTCCTAACTGTGTGATTTTGAGAAAGATACTTAATCTCCCTATGCCCCAATTTTCTCATCTGTAAAGCTGACATGATAATGATGCTCACCTTCAAAGGGATTTTAGGGGAAACAGATAATGTAATGCATACAAAGTGCTTAGAATAATGCCTGGTGGATAATTATCATCCTATTATGTTAACTATTAGGATTAACGATGATTATCTCTTGACAATTAAAATGTTAGAACAACAGCAAAGAGATCATTCATCCTTATTTTGATAATTTTTTTCTTTGGCACCTGGCATTAGTTTTCTATGTAAAAAAAATAGTAAAGTCAAAGACTCATAAAACACAGACTCTGTCTTCAAATGGCCAACTATTTTGCAAAGTCTAGAAATTTCATAAGAAGCAAGATAGCGAATGGGTACTAAGCTAGAGGGAAAAAAAAACAATATTGAAAACAGAGTGTTGTTGAACCAACTTAGAATGAGAGCTTAACTACAGCTATCTTTCCATGGAATTTTTTTTTTTTTTTTTTTTTTTAACAGACATAATTTCTTCGTTTGGCTGAAGCTTTCTTTTGAAACTGATCAACTTGTTTGAGATATTTTGTGCTGAAATATCTTGAGTTACACTCAAAAACACCTTTGAACAAGTTTCGAAAGCATTTATTTTGCAGTAGCCATTAACTCATCCATCTTACTTTTTTATATGACACTGTAACCACTCTACATTTTTTCAATATTCCAAAATCATTGAATTTGTAAGTTACCTCTATGATGGAGTATTTTTGAAACAGCATTAAATATGTCAGGGCCTACAGGATGCCATTTTGTTTTAATTCAAAGTGCATATAATTTATGGAACACTAGTGCCTATGAAATGATATCAGGGCTAACTATTGGCAACTAAAAGAGTCGGTATAACTATTATTTTAACATAAGTTAAACATATAGAGGTCTTTTGTATCTAGACATGTAGCAGGTTTTTCAAATATGAGAAATGATAAAATCTCTCAGACTTGCAAAGTAAAAAGACATGTTTACCATGACAAAAGATGACATAGCATAATTTGCAGTGTGGATAGGTTGAGGATTTCCCACATAAATTTCCCAGTTCTGGTTCTTTTTTGGCTTAACAGTTCTTCCTTCAATCTTTCTCTTTTTCCTCACATTTTACAATAAATAGCAAGAAGAAAGTAGGCTGTGCCTTCACCATTTTGCTTAAAAATCTTCTCAGTTAAATATCCAAGATCAATATTTCCACATATCTGTGAGACATAATTCGGCTAAGTTTTCTGCCACCATATACTGACATATTAGTCTGTACTCACCCTGCTAATAAAGACATACTTGAGGCTGGGTCATTTTTAAAGAAAAAGAGGTTTTATGGACTCACAGTTCTACATGGCTGGGAAGGCCTCACAATCATGGTGGAAGGTAAAGGAGGAGCAAAACCACATCTTACATGGCAACAAGCAAGACAACTTGTGCAGGGGAACTCCCATTTATAAAACCATTAGATCTCGTGAGACTTATTCACTACCAGGAGAACAGTATGGGGGAAATTGCCCCTGTGATTCAATTATCTCCACCTGGCCCTGCCCTTGACATGTGGGGATTGTTAAAATTCAAAGTGAGATTTGAATGGGGACACAGCCAAACCATATCAACTGAGGATCTCCTTTCCTACAATTTCCAGTAACACTTTCCTCATTTCCACCTGTATCCTGTTCAATGCACTTTTAATGTCCATATTTGTACCAGCAGTCTGTTCATGATAATTTATGATGATTTATATATTCCCTAAGATGATACAGATTTTCTCTACCATGCCTCTTACTTTCTTCTGAGGCCCCACTAGCAGAGTTAACATCCACATTTCTACTAACAATGTGTCCATTGTTAGTAGAAATGAGGGCAATCTAGGTTTTTAAAATGCTAGCTCCACACAATTCTTCCGGCCTTTGTCATTGCCCAATACCAAAGACACTTTGACATTTAGTTTCCTATTACTATTGTAACGAATTACCCCCAAACTTAGGGCTTAAAATAACACACATTTATTATCATACATTTGTGGAAGTCTGAAGTTTGAAATGAGTCTTATTAGACTAAAACCTATGTGATGGCAGGGCTATTTTCTGTTCCAGAGACTCTAAGAGAGGATAATTTTCTAGCCTTATTCATCTTCTAGAGGCTGCACACATTCCTTGGCTAAGCCCTTTTCTGTTTTCTTTCTTTTTTGCTTCCTTTTTTTTTTTTTTTTTTTTTTTTTTGAGACAGTCTCACTCTTGTCACCCAGGCTATGGTACAGTGGTGTGATCTCAGCTCACCGCAACCTCCGCCTCCCAGGTTCAAGCGATTCTCCTGCCCCAGCCTCCCAAGTAGCTGGGATTATAGGCACCTGCCACCATGGCCAGCTAATTTTTTGTATTTTTAGTAATGATGGGGTTTCACCACGTTGGTCAGGCTGGTCTAGAACTCCTGATCTCAGGTGATCCACCTGCATCAGCCTCCCAAAGTGCTGGGATTACAGGCATGAGCCACTGCACCTGGCCCCCTTTCTATTTTCAAAGCCAGAGATTGCTGATCAAGTCTTTCTAACATAGCATCTTTCTGACTCTGACTCTATTGTTTTAATCTTTCTTTTACAAGGACCCCTTTGATTGCAATGGGTTCACCCACCTAATCTGGAATAATATTCCCATCCCAAGACTAGCTGATTAGTAACCCTAATTCTATCTGCATCCTTACTTCTCTCTTGCCATGTAAAATTGCATATTGACAGGTTGTAAGGATTAGCAGGTAAACATCTTTGGAGTGCCATTATTCTACCTACCACTGTATTTACTGCTCACAAACACCAATTCCTTGGCAAAAATATAGTGGACAACATTTCTGTTACCATCAGCATCTCTTCTAGTCCAGGCTGCTTCGTGAATGTCTGTACCAGGACTAGAAATGTGTGGACGCCAACCTAATAAGATCTAGTTTTTCTAACTAAAGCTTTACATTCATATAAAAGAGACATTTTGGAGTCTTTGCATCTTCTTACTGCAAGTTAGCACTGTAAACTTTATCTCACCAGGTACGTTAAAACAAATTTAAAATGAATAATACTAAGGAAAGGAGGAAATAAGGAGCCAGAAGTTTATCTTACTTTTCTTATACTTGAGAGGTTATCCTAATTTGGCAAACAATACAATCCATAGTTTGTTTGCTAAAAATAAAACAAAGCTCTGCTCCTGACATATATGTAGCACTTCTCTCATTTCTACCCTTTTTCTGTTCTCTGTCTCTTTCTTAATTCCCCTTGGTTTATGAATTTATTATGGTCCACAAAGTCAGTAGAGATGAAACCATTAGTCCCATTTCTTTATTTGAATTGACATGGCAATAGTAACCCAGAAAAATAAAGATGTGGGTTCTAAAAAATTCCTGAATTTAGAAAGATTCATACAATGTGTTTTGAGGCTTATCATACTTAATGCCTCGATAGTAGATCAGTGCTTTTCAAACTTTAATATGCATAGGAATCACTTGAGGATTCTGTTAAATGGATATTCTGATTCAGTTGGTTTGGAGAGGGGCCTGAACTTCTGTACTTCCAACAAGATTGTAGGTTATGGGATACTGCTAACATAGAAACCATAATCTGAGTAGCAAGGATTTAGATACTATCTCTAGTTGCCATTGTCATTTCATTTGCAAGTGTGAAAGTAACCTACAATTTAAATGCTCTCGTACTGTTGTCAATTGTGGGTTGTAGGTACAAGAGAAACAAAGCATCTTGAGGGGAAATAAAAATATCTTGAGCTTTTCTGCCAGCACCAACATGGCTAGGGAGATTGCTTTACACTGAATAATTTTTCTTGTTAACATTTTTATTAAGTTGTCATGATAACTTTCTTATTCTCAATAAAGTGGAGGAAAGTTTTAACCCATAAGTCAACTATAAGAAAGAAGACTAGACCTGGAAGATGATGAAATATTCAGGTATTCATTTACCCACTCAGCAGGCATTTTAGTGAATCCCGTTATGAATCAAGTTCATTGCTAGGAAATTAGGCTGTGAAGATTAGTACTTCCCTAACATCAAGGAACTAGTGTTACTTTTTTAGAGCATATCAAACATCCAGATTACAGAATGTCTTTTGCCGTCACCTTTTGGTGGTTCTAGCCACCCTTATGCTTAAATTGGTTGCTTCCTCTTCTTACCCATTGTCTGACAGTCAAAAAGGACAAAGGAGGAAGAAGACAAGATATTCTCCAGTTGAGGGTCTACCCTTGGTAAAACTCAGTAGCTCCTGGCAGAATGTACTGGGGTTAAATGCAATACTAATCAAGGACTTTGGTGTGCTATAAAACTTCAGAATGGTAAAAGTAGAAATTAATGGGTTAAATAAATCATGTTCCAGAATGAAAGGAATATTGGTAATGGTATCAGTAGGGGAAGACAACAGCAACAACAAAATCTTTATACAAGCCTGCAACACATGACAACTGTGGATCAGGCATCTGAACCGGCCTATCTTTCCACCATATCTTCCTACACTTTTCTTTATGTACTTTTTATTTCTACCAGATGGTATTACTCCTTGTTTCTTGAATAACAGTGCCATGCCTTTCCAATCTCTATATGTTTGCTCACAAGTTTCCCTCTGTCAGAAAAAAGCAAAAACAACAAAAAAGTCCTCTATTTTATCTTTTTTCAAATATGACCAATCCTTCAAGTTGTGTCTCTAATACTGTTCCTTTATGAACACTGTCAGACAATATCTCATTTTCTTCTGAATGTTCGTAACATTTAATTTACTGAAAAATAGTATGACTTCCCTCTTCCTTTTACTATTGAATTACTGTGTATTTTTTTTAAAGTTTCCTTCTACATCTGAATTTCTAAATATTCTTAGTACAAATGTCCTGCTGATCTAAGAGAGTATCATGGGTTAAATGTAGAGGAAGAGAAGTTTCTGAGATGGCAGGAAGGCAAATGTTTCTGTGGCTACCTGTGCTTATACTGCTGACTTTCTTAACTGTTCCTGACTTATTTAAATGTATTTTTTTCCTGATTCTGATTAATGTTCACTATGAGGCAAGCACCGTATGCAAGACTGGGAGAAAGTCTGCAAATGTGATGAGCTTAAAATGGGACCAGATTAGATGGTGTATTTGGGGAAGATATAAAAGACGAAGATAACCATGAATTGAACTGAATTGAAAAGGGATCACATAAAGATCATGATTAATTGTTAATTCACAATTGAACAGCATAATGGGATTTTTTTTTAAGTCAGAAAGGTGACTAAAAGCATAGTATCACAACACACACATAGGTAACAAATAGAACTAAATGCATTGAACCAGGCAGAAGTCAGACCTGACTGAAAATATGTAAAATCTCTGTAACCATAAAATTGCATCTGCAAATGAGTAGATTGGCTTCAAATCTGAAAACCAGGACAAGAATGTCATCAGCACAGATGTCAACTTCCCAGCAGAATTGTTGGAGTTTTTAACTGTGGAAAACTACAGTTTCTCTGGACCAGTGCATAGTGGAGAAGACATGTTTTTGTTTTTCTTTTTAAGTGGGCCAAATTTTCCTGGAGTCCCCTCCAATTTTTGCCTTTCTCTTTTTTTTTTTTTTTTTTTTTTTTTTTTTTTTGTCCCCTGTCCCAGGTCTCTGTCTCCACACAGTAATTGCTGGTATGGCGATTGGGCGGCTGCAGAGACCAGGACTCAGTTCCCCTGCCCTAGTCTGAGCCTGGTGGGTGGGACTCAGCGCAGAGTCAGTTTTCCAGAAGCAGGTTTCAGTGCAGAGTTTTCCTACACTTTCCCTGCGCTAGAGCAGCGAGCAGTCTGGAACAAACCCAGGCGGAGGACACCTGTGGGGGAGGGAGCGCCTGGAGGAGCCTAGGGACCCCAGCCCTGCGTGATCTCACCATGGTGCGTTTTCGCTGCTACTTTCTTTTTCAGTCTTTCGGTGCAGAGAAGGGGAGGAGGCGGGGAGAGGTTTGAAAAAATCGAATGGCTTATGGAAAGGAACTGCAAGGGTTCCTTTGGGGTGATCAAAGAGGGAGACACAGACAGACACAGAGAGACAAAGGCAAGGAGGACTGTCTGGGAGCGACGCGGGCGACACAGTTTCCGAGGCACGCAGCGTCCCGCCCAGCCTGTTGAGCAGGTAGACACGAGCGACCCAAGCGTAAGTGCCGCTGCCGCGAGTGCCCAGGGTGCACTCGCGCGGGGACCCACAGGTGCCACTGCAGGGTCCCCTCTCCCGCTCACCGCCTGCCACCCCTGACGCCCGCTCTCTTTCTCCCTTCGCGGTGCGGATTTGTGAGGGGCACCCTGGAGCTGCTAGAGATCCGGAAGCACAGCCCCGAGGTGTGCGAAGCCACCGAGTAAGTGGTCTCTGCATCCCCACGCGGTCGGGGCTCACACACGCGGTCCCTCTTCCGGGACCCCGGCTTGGGCAGGGTCTCCTTCCTCTCCTGAGAAACCTTCCGTACGCTCCCAGCTGCCCAGCCCTGGGGAGCTAGGGCCGGGTTCCCACGCTGGGGAGGAGCGAGAGGACAGGAGACTACGCCCGGGGGGCCGGCCCAGGGCCTGGGGCCCTTCGGGACCCGCGGCGCCCGAAGGAGGAGCACTGACGGGGGTGGGCGCCGGGCAGCGCCGCGCCGGCTGCTGCGCTCGCGGGGCCGGGCCGTGAGAACGCGCGGGGCGCGCTGGGGCCGCTGCTCTCCCACGGCCAGGGCGCCCGGGCCGCAGAGCCCGCCAGCCCCATGTAGCGCTGCGGCCTCCAGCGCGCCGGCAGGCGAGCGAGCGGGCGCAGCGGGGGGATGCCTGGACCCCGGAGGCAGCAGGGCTGGAGGCGGCGGCAGGCTTCAGGGCAACTTCACCCGGCCAGCTGCGGCGTGGGTAAGAGGCGCGTCCTCCTCCACAGCAAACGCTGCGATCGCCGGGCTGCCCAGAGAAGGCAGCCGGGTAACTTCCAGCGGCTGCCCAGCAGCTCCCCGAGGTGTGCGCGTGTGTGTGAAAGAGACACAATGATTTACTGCTTGGCAGTCCCATTTCTGTTTTCGTTAGGACTGCAGCTCTTGGAGAAACCGTGAGCAGGGGACCAAGGCGGTCTCCGCGCCTATCTGCACCCTGTCGCCCGAGCTGCCTGACAGTGACAATGGTGTGAGGGGCTGCCTTGCAATGTGGTCATGTGATTTCGGGCTATGGATTTCGTGCGTCTTTCTTTGCTCACTGATTTTCAAATGGTTATTCTTTCATTTTGCACTCCATAAACAGTTTACATCTTCTGAAGTAAGCCAGAAGATTGTACAGCTCACTTAACGATGACTGGTTGAAGGCATCTTGATTTCCAACCTATGGAAGCAGTGCTGAGTTCTAAATAGGATAGTTTTTTTTTTTTTTTTTTTTTTTTTAATGTCATTTGAACTTCATTTATAACGTATCAGTAGTGATGTTTTAGGATCAGTCCTATGGTGATTTCACTAAATGCCTATTTAATGAATTATTGATTTGATTTCATTACATCTCTGTCACTTATTAGGACTGTCTTTGTAGGAACATCAAACTTTCCTGTTACATATAGGTAAGCGTTGAAGCACTTGATGTAATTTTTTTTTTTTGTCTTGGTTCGTAGTGTAGAAGTGGTCTGTTGCTTTTCCTAAAATGGCTATACATATTTTTTTCTTTAAGAGTGATAATTTCAGGTATCCTATTATGTACAGTGCTAAAAAATCAACACGTTATGATAGCAACGATGTAACCAAAATAAGCAACACTTGATCTGTCTGAAAGTTATATATATAAGCTTGATTATTCCTTCAGTGTAAGTTGTCTTGCAGTCTATGCTTTGTTCAGCCATTAAACAACTGGGTCTGTGGATCTTCTTCAAGGGGCCGTGAAGTCCCTAAAATTGTATTTAAACATTAGAGTGACTGCATTTTAAGGGAGATAGTACAGAGTCAAATATCCAAAAGGGACCTGTGCCCTAATAGAAAATTAAGGACCACGGGGTAAAAACACGTAAGCCACACTTTTTCTTCTTAAAACAACAGACTCTCTACGTACAGCCTGCAGACATAGGCTAGAAGGAAAATTCTAGAACAATTAAATGGTGTTACAGTAGTTAAATATTTCACATAAAATAGACCAGATGTATGTATTTTTATGTATTAGGAAACAGGTCTGTGAAGTTTATTTAGTAGAAATTTGTAATTAATAGATGGCCTTATATTTATATCTATAAGGTATATTTATACTTTATATTGTAAGATTGGTTTCTATTATATGACAGAAAATAAAAATCATATTTTGTCTTTCAAATCCAATCAAAATATAAAGTATTTATACTTGGTATGGTGTCTCATAATTTATGAAATATAAATAGCCCCTTAAAGGTCTTGCTTCTAGATATTCAGGTATTAAATAACATGATTAAAATAGTTTTCTGTCATTCGGAGAATGAGGAAGGAAATGTAAAAATATTTTATTTATTTATGGCAATACCAAAAACTAATAAAGTATGGAAAACTTTACAATGGGTAGTACTTATAACTCTTACAACTGTGACTTATTAAGGGATCT
Source organism: Piliocolobus tephrosceles (assembly GCF_002776525.5). Lineage (NCBI taxonomy): Eukaryota > Metazoa > Chordata > Mammalia > Primates > Cercopithecidae > Piliocolobus > Piliocolobus tephrosceles. Next base: position 34,093,457 of record NC_045436.1, on the reverse strand, counting down.
TTCTTAAGACATTTTGAAAAGCTATTTTAATATTTCACTACAAACTTAAGTGATAATATTAAAATTAAAGTATCTATTACAAATAAATCAATAAAATATTTTGTGACCGAGTTTTAAGAATTTTGTCATAGATATTTTTCAAATGAAATTGAAAACAATTAAATCTGTATCTAACATCACTTTTATTGACACATTGAGATATTGTGTAACTTCGAATTTTTTCAGAAACTATACAAGGGAAATTAAATCCTGCATTTACATTTGCTAACAATTAATTAGTATGGACTGAGGGGAATATTTATTTCTTTACAGGTTAGTTTAAAATAACATGATCTGTACCCCCATAATTTCTAATTAACCTTTTTACAGAACTAAATAAACATCAAATTAGACATCAGGACGAATCTCTACAAGGGGAAAGGGAAAGGTAAAGTAATATTTCAATAATACAAGTCAAAAAGTATGTCCACTAACGGGAAAAAATTTTGGAGGAAGTTGTTATTCAGAATATTTTTCTGTGTCAGATTCACTAAGAAGTTGCTTGGCTTTTATCTGTGAGAAGATTCCATTTTGATGGCACTGATTTCTACACTGGTTAATTAAACATATTTACCCAAGCCACTTTTCTTAAACATTTCTATTTATTACTTTCCTGCACATTTGTAAAAACAAATATTTTTTTCCTAAAGTATCAATAATTAAAAATATTTTTGTCTCTTGGCCATGTACATTCATTCTGCGATAGTTTGTTTTGGGTGTCTACATCTTCACTTGATACAAGAAGAGCTTTTGTCAATGTTCAATGTTTAGTTACTAGTTGATTTACTTAGGGTGAAGTAATATCCTGGCTATCCTGAATCATATCTGCTTCTTTTATTTTCTTTCAGAACTTTAAAATGTCTTACCTATTATATATGTATTTTTTCTTCTTTCCTGGATTCATGCCAATAGGCTTCATCTTCCTATAGCCTCGAAGGCTTACAGAGGATGAACAGAGTTGTTTGGGAGGAGTGAAGGAAGAGCTGTGGAGTGGACCTCCCCCTCAGCCCACAATAGGAGAGAATGGCTACATCTTAAACTTGAGAGATTCTGTAGCAGGCTCTTCCTTGCCACAAGAATGTGCCTCACAGCCTGTAGTTTCTAACTTCTCTTATATGGCATGCTTTCTGGCCATTAATAATGTTTCATTAAAACAAATCCTCCCTTTTATAAAATTGAGGCCAACTCAAATTAATTAACTCACATACCGAGTCCTCTATCTCACCACACTAAGAATTAGCAAGACGTCAACAGGAGACAATGGCTTTGAGAGTGAACACCTTCTTGGGGGAAGCTAATGGGGCAGACCCATTTCTTAATCCTGACCTTTTTATTCTAGGTTCAGCCTATCTATTTATCCTTTTTTGCTATGTCACATGTCATTGAAAGTACCTGTTTAAATGTCTGCATCTCCCACTAAACTCAAATCTCCTTAATGATATCCAGTGTTGGATCCATAGTGCTTGGTGCGTAGTAGGTGTCTAAAGAGCTTAACATTGCTGTCATTGTCATTCTTGAATTAAGGCTTGTTTATGCCTTGATGCTACCACATGGAGCTATGGTCTTGGTGACAGAGACCCTTATGTGCTCTTCTGTCATATAGTTTGTAGCCTCTTCAGAATTGCTTGTGAACTGTTATTTATTTCACCAACAATTTTAACTCTGCTCCAACTCTTAAATCTCTTACCATTAGACCTACAAGAACCTGCCTTCCCAATGTCAGCTTCACTTGTAATGTTTGCTTTACCTTCCTTGCTGTTGATTTAGCTGGACAAAGAGACATAACTGTATCTTGTGGCCAACTACCAATTGCTTCACTCCAATGTCAGCTTAGAGGATACTTAGCAGAGCTATGCAGTTATTTATTCTTTCTTAATTTCATATCAAATTCTCCATGGTACATATTCTGGATTTTTCCAGGTTTTCTAGTCTACCCAGATTATCTCCACTCTTCATTCTTAGCAGAGGACCATACTTTTTAATTCACAGAGGATGTTAAGGTCAGTTTTGGCAAATAATTTGTCAACACTCATCTTGAATACGGTAGGCATTTCCTTGACCAGCTCTGAGCATAAGAACTCTTTTCTTATATTCAACTATCGAATTTGTCTCTGTGATATTTATATCTTTAATTTTACCCCTTAGAGTATTATACAAAATGCTTTTACATCTAACAACTCTTAATAGTGTCTAAGATAATATTCAGTTTCTTCAACCCATGCTTATTTACCATGGGTTGAGAGTCTCATAGTTACCAGGGCTTTTCTCTTTTGGATGCACTTCTGTTTTTATTAAAGTATGATCCTCAGAGTCGAACACAGAGGACTGTCCTCTGACATATTTATCTTCTCTGGATGTCATATAGTAAATCAACCTGAAATCTGTTCTACTCTTTCCCTCCCTTTTTTATTCACTCATTCAACACTGTTTAATTGTGTATCTTTTTTGCACATTCTTCTGCAAATACATTTCTTTTCCCCACCGAATTTTTTGTTTGACCACTTGATTTGGGACTTTTTACAAATACTTACTGCAATTAAATTTGTTACCTTTAGTTAGCCTGTTGTTCCAGAAAGTCAAGGTCTTCTTGGATTCTGAGTCCTTGATACAGATTAGCCATTTTCACCAATTTAGGGGAATTAGCAGGATATAATTAACATCTTCATCCAAGTAACTATCTACAATGGCTGAACTGGAACTACCTTTGGCATGTTCCTAGACACCTTCCTTTACGTTAGACTCCTGCTTTACATTAGTCCATAAATTATTCCTCTTTATCAGGCTGTTCAACCAGTTATATAGTCGAATAATTCTCTTTGAAGTTTACATTCCTTTGTGTGGCTTAAGAGAGTATACTGAGACAGACTTGGTCAAATTCCTCCCAGAAATGAGTCTCTACTTTCTGCAAAATAGACGTCAAGTAACTGCTATTAAAAACAAAAGGAGATAACTAGGTTAGTTGATAAGGACAGGTTCCTGTGACCTCTCTTTAGCTTGTCGATAATAGCACTTCACATTTTGAATGCTTGCATGCCATATTTTTAATCATCTCTTTGGAATAGTTCCTGCAATTAATGTCCAGCTCTCTAAATTGTAGCTGATGGAATCCACCTTCCCAATTTTGAAAATTGAGGCAATGGTTGGACTCTGTCAACACTTCTCTTCACCATAATATTTTTAAAGATTACTTTAACAATTCCTTTATCTTATCAACATATGCTTTCAATATTTTGTAGTGTAATTTCTCCAAATTAATGGATTTAAACTCATTTAGAATATTTGATATCATTCTATATTCTGGGCCTTACATTTGTTATTTTTAGTTTTGTCCTACTTTTATAAGTATGGATATTATTTTCTTAAGGAATGGATATGAAACAAAACAAGAGCAGAGTAGTTCTGCCTGTTTGTTCATGTACTGTGATTTGAATATCTTTATCCAGTGCACTCTTCCTACATCTAATAAAAATGCCATCACCACCACTTTATCTGGCAATCATAGCAAGAATTAAAAGGACGTGTTTTCTTGTTTTTGTAAGCTTCAGCTTATTTTATGTCTTATATTTTATAACACTCTTCTTAGAGACTCAGCTGCTATTTTGTACTTCTCTCAATGAAGTTTATTATGGATTACGCTTGTCACTGAGGAAGATACAAAGCAAAGTTTATGACACACACTCCTTGACTTGAAGGAATTTAAAGTCTGCATGAACAAAACTAAGAAATAGTCTCAGAATTATACATGTCAGCACTTAACAATGAGCATAATATTTGTAGAATAGTTTTAATAAGTTTTAAAGAAGTTAGGAGAAGGAAGAGAGTTTGGTAAGATGGAAATATTGAGTAAGGCTTTCCAGAGGAGATCTAAGACTTAGCTGAGGTTTTAAAACAAGATCAGGATGTTGGACATCATAGGACCTGTAGGATTCAAATGTGGCAAATAGTAGGAAGAGTATTCTAGACAGAGGAAAGGAAAGGATTCACTGCAGGGAACAGATGTGTTGGGGCTGTGTGTGTGTGTATTTGGTGTGTGTATGTGTGCCCTGTGTATGGCAGAACAGGCAATGCTGAGCCTTCCCAAGCCATAGCTTTGAAGTATTTGTTTGTGGAGAACACCACTTTTCCATTACTAGCTTTTCGTTTCCCCTTGTTCAATCTTTGTGAGCCCCGCACCTACTCATCTTGTAGATCTCAAACTGAGCTCTGCTTCTTAAAACCTTTCCCTGATCTTCCAAGCCTAAATTGCATGCCTTATTATGTTTTCCTGTAACACACTGTGCTTCCTCTGTAGAATTATTATGATATGAATAATTACTTGCTGAATTTTTACTATTATACTGATACTTGTGGAAAGAGGTACCATTTTTGTTTAGTTCTCCATTTTATACACAGTCATCGAATACAAGTGCTCAATGGCTCATAAGCACTCAGTGAAAATGTGTGCTACGGCCGGGCGTGGTGGCTCACGCCTGTAATCCCAGCACTTTGGGAAGCCGAGGCAGGCTGATCACCTGAGGTCAGGAATTCAAGACCAGCCTGGCCAAGATGGTGAAACCCCGTCTCTACTAAAAATACAAAAAATTAGCTGGGCATGGTGGTGGGTGCCTGTAATTACAGCTACTCAGGAGGCTGAGGCAGAGAATTGCTTGAACCTGGGAGGCGGAAATTGCAATGATCCAAGACTGCACCATTGTACTCCAGCCTGGGCGACAGAGGGAGACTCCATCTCATCTCAGAAAGAAAGAAAGAAAGAAAGAAAGAAGGAAGGAAGGAAGGAAGGAAGGAAGGAAGGAAGGAAGGAAGGAAGGAAGGGTGGGTGTGCTATGATGAGCCTACTTGGAACAGTGAAGTTATACGGAAAATACTTGTAAAAAAATGTTTAAAATAAAGAAGGGTTGGATTACAAGTCCAGGATTTTCGTTCTTTATATGCTTATTCTAACAGATTTTTTCTATTTTTAAAATTTATTTCTTTTTATGTCTTAAGCTTTTTTATTAAAAATAAAGACAAAAACACACACCTTAGCCTGGACCTACACAAGGTCAGGATCTTCAGTTTCACTGTCTTCCACTGCCACATCTTTTCTCACTGCAAGATCTTCAGGGACAATAGCATGCGTGGAGCAGTCCTCGCCTATGATTACAATGCCTTCTTCTGGAATACCTTCTGAAGAAACTGCCTGAGGCTGTTTTGCGCTTAACTTACTTTTTTAAGTAAAACTAGTACCCTCTAACAATAAAAGGTATAGTATAGTAAATACATAAATCAATAAAATAGTACTTTATTATCACTATCGAGTTTTATATACTGTACGTAATTGTATGTACTATACTTTTATATGGCTGGCAGCACAGTAGGTTTGCCTGCACGAACATCTCCACAAGCATTTCAGCTATGCATTGTGCTATGACATTACAATGGCTGCCAGTCACTAAGGAATGGGAGTTTTTCAGCCCCATTATAATCATATGGGAACCTGATTGTGTGTGTGGTCCATAGCTGACAGAAACATTGTTATTTGGTGCGTGACAGTATACGCACTGGAATTTTTAGCTGCTTATTGTTTTCAATTTGCAATCACTTTGCAGCTTCAAATATGCTCATTGTAAGCAGTTAAGTGATATGTGGTTTTTATTACAATATTAAGTTAATAAAATATGTGACAAGGAATTTCAGTATTCCATAGTATAACATGAACTTTTAAATTGTGTATTTGTGAGCATAAAGTCATATCAAGATCTTTAGCACTATATGTGAAGTATTTAGAGAATTACAAATGTAGCATTGAAGGAAATTTGGGTAAATGCAGTAAAATTGTCAGTACACGAGTTGTAAAGCAAGATATTCATATATTAGATTAGCACTATACATTTGTAAATATGATTAGCAAAAGGCAGGCTTCCCAGTGAAAACAAACATCTTTGGGTAAAATTCTATTTCTTTTAATGTTTTAAAATATTTGCAGTCACTAATTGTAAATCATATTCCTCTTTGTCCAGCTGTATCCCAAATAACAATTTAATACACCATAGCATCTATTTCTGCTTCTTTTCTGTGTGACTGGCTCAGAATAATTCATAAGCCCTTGTTGTTTGATCTTATGCTAACAAAAATCCAGCAGTGGTATGTAGGAGAGCTGTGATATGCCCATAAGAGTTTATACTTTGGAGAGCAAACTATCCTAATTAAAGTCACTGCTTTTCTTCTCTTCTCTTTCTCCTCCTCTTTGAAGCTATGAGAGTTTACCTTAACCTAGACTGGTTACCACCTATGGCTTTATGACTTGCCTGCTGAGAGCAAGAAAGCTGTATATGAGGGATATTGCAAGGCCACCTTCCGCAAAAATTGCTCTCCTACTTGGCCCTGCCCTATGGCCTAAATCTCCTTTGGGTTGATGTAATCTTTTGGAGTATCTCCCGGAGTCAATAAGATACCTGTTTTACCATGAAGAGCAGCACAACCTGGTTGCCCAATAGCAGTGGTTACTTGTATTATGTTGTCTTCTGCCTTCAATCAAGAGCATGACACTTGGACATAGCTTTTTAAAGTAAAGAGAAAAAGGAAACTGAAAGGCTCAGTATGTGGGGCATAGATAAGAAAACGAGACCTAAATAGGGTGTATTGGGCAACCATACAGGGCTTAAATAGAAAGAGGAAGACCAAAAGAAAGCAAAGAATGTCCTAAGAAGAGCTGTTTTTTAACACTTTTGTTGCCTATTAGTTTTCTTCATTCCTAGGGATGGTTAGAACATTTTTCCACGTTGGCATGTTATGGCCTTGATTATCTACCTAAATCAAACCAGAGGAAAATCAGTTTAGTTATTTTTATCTTAACATTGGATCTGTTTAGCATGTCCTGGAAATTAGTAGTTGCATGTTGTCACCATCTATTTTGTACACAGTGAAAAGGTATTTGGTATGTTTCTATTTACATTCACTGTCCTTGATAAATACTAATTGGCCAGTGACTGTAAGTCTCAAGAATTTTTGCTGCAGAGCATGTGTTAAAACTCATTTTCAGTGGTGTAGGAGTCATGCAGTGTTTATCACTTACGTGGGTAATCTGACAGCTGTATTTTCCTGCCTGACTGCAGCTTTATTCTTCATCATTCTCTTCCTTGAATAGTGTGTTATGGTCACGTTGTCTTAGCTGCAATTTACTCCCAACCTTTTTTTTTGTTTTCAAGTCTGTGTCTTTGCATTTATTTTTCTGCTCCTGCAATGCCTTGTTTTGTTTTCTCTGCCTTGCTATTTCCTGTTTCTTCTACAAAGCTCACCTTAATGTATCACTTTTTCAAGGACATGTTTACCAACATACTGTACAGGGGCACATGCAGATTCTTCATGTTCCCATCATACCGTGTCATGACATCACACTGAACTGAGTTTGTGTGGTCTAAGTCTGTTCACCCCAACCTTTACTCAAAACATTCCTTAAGGAACTAGGATTGGCTTGCTTTTATTTATTTGCTTTTGTTTTTAATACCTGAGATCTCATCCTTTAGAATGCAGTAATAGGTGCCTAATAAATACTTTTGGCATATGTGAATGAATGAATGAGTGAATAAATAATCAGATGAGTTGATAAAAGATTCTAAGGGAAGATTAGGTAATGTGATTATAAGAGAAAGGTCCTGAAGAATACTTGGGAATAGATCCTTTATTCATACGTGATTTTGTTCATCAGCTTATGTGTAGCATCATGGTCATTTGGAAAACATTGGTCCATTGAAATTTACACATTTTCCAAATGGTGACACACTTTATTATACAGTGTCAGAAGTTAGCCTTCATGACTATCACCACTGATCTCATCAGGAAGTTTTTAGTATTGGATAGCTATAAGCTTACAATGACAGTTCTAGATAGTGCAGCTGTGGATTGAAAACGTTGTCTAGTTTCCTCTTTTTAAACCAAGAATCCATCCTAATATAAGAAAAAAATCAGGCCAGGCAGGCACCATAGCTCACACCTGAAACCCAGCATTTGGGAGGCCAAGGTGGGCAGATCACCTGAGGTCAGGAGTTCAAGACTATCCTGGTCCAACATGGTGAAACCCCATCTCTACGAAAAATACAAAAATTAGCCAGGTATGGTGGTGGGTGCCTGTAATCCCAGCTACTTTGGAGACGGAGGCAGGAGAATCATTTGAACCTGGGAGGCGAAGGTTGCAGTGAACCAAGTTTGTGCCACTGCACTCCAGCCTGACTGACAGAGCGAGATTCCATTAAAAAAAAAAGTGTGTGTATATATGTATGTGTATATGTATATGTGTATATATATATAAATAATATATGTGAAAAAATCAATAGACTTAGTCTTAAATTAGAATAAATATTAAAATCTAAAATAATAACTGTTTATCTAAAAAATGTAGCAAAGTGAAATTACTTCTTGTGTTTATATTTAAGACCAAGAAAAACTTCAAGTTTTCAAAATAATAAATTATTAGACAATAATGAAATTACAAACATTATAGCAAGTACCCCGATAGTTAGGAAAAATCAAAATAGAAGTTCTGAGAACAAAGTGCGTTAATCTCCAAAAATGTACACTTGGCCGGGCGCAGTGGCTCAAGCCTGTAATCCCAGCACTTTGAGAGGCCGAGAAGGGCGGATCACAAGGTCAGGAGATCGAGACCATCCTGGCTAACACGGTGAAACCCCGTCTCTACCGAAAAATACAAAAAACTAGCTAGGCGAGGTGGCAGGCGCCTGTAGTCCCAGCTACTTGGGAGGTTGAGGCAGGAGAATGGCGTGAACCTGGGAGGCAGAGCTTGCAGTGAGCTGAGATCCGGCCACTGCACTCCAGCCTGGGCGACAGAGCGAGACTCCGTCTCAAAACAAAAACAAAAACAAAAACAAAAACAGACAAACAAAAAAAATGTACACTTATACTTTAACCCTACTAATTTAGAAAATTCTACACAAATATAAATTCCATTAGAATGATTACATCATCACATGTCATGTAGTCTCTGGAGACCTCTACTGCAACCTGTGAGAGAATGAGAATGAAAAAGGTGCATAATATTAGAGCATTGTTATGAAAATCGTTTTGACCTTGCAGATCCTCTGAAAAGGTCTCAGGACATCCCCAAGAGTTTGCAAACCACATTTCAAGAAATGCTGCTTTAACTCAAATGTGTCTTGAAGAAGATAAACACAAAAGTTTTTACAATAATTTTATATCAAGTCCAGTTAATAATAGTGAACATTTCTTAAGTACATATTACATTCCAAGCATTAATACAACTGCATTACTTTAGTCAAATCCCTTGAGGAATGTTATATTCTCATCACAGTTCTACAGATGAAAAAACTGATGATACACAGAATAGATAAGTCACTTGCCTAAATGTCATACATTTAATTAATAATGGAATCGGTATTTGTAGCAAGACAGGGTTCATACTTTTACCTACTGTGGTAATTACTATGGTAACCTTTCTGCCCACATCGTAAGTTTTCCTGATGATTTGTGAATTACCCAGGTTTTGCTCATGAACAATATCATTTGTTGAATGTCTAGCATTTTAGGAAACTGCCAAACTGTTTTCCACTCCCATCAGTATTCTATTAGAATTCTGGTTATACCACATTGCCAATAACTCTTGACATTGCCAAACTCTAGAATTTTAGACATTCTAATGAGTTTTTGTTTAATAACTGATAATATTGAGCATATGAAGAAATATTTATTGACTGTTTATATATCTTCTTTAATGAATTGTCTATTCAGATTTTTTGCCCATTTTAAAATGGAATCGTTTCCTTTTTAAATTATTATTATACTTTAAGTTCTAGGGTACATGTGCACAACTTGCGGGTTTGTTACATATGTATACATGTGCCATGCTGGTGTGCTGCACCCATTAACTCGTCAGTTACATTAGGTATATCTCCTAATGCTATCTCTCCCCCCTCCCCCCTCCCCACAATAGGCCTTGGTGTGTGATGTTCCCCTTCCTGTGTCCAAGTGATCTCATTGTTCAATTCCCACCTATGAGTGAGAACATGCAGTGTTTGGTTTTCTGTTCTTGCGATAGTTTGCTGAGAATGATGGTTTCCAGCTGTATCTATGTCCCTACAAAGGACACGAACTCATCCTTTTTTATGGCTGCATAGTATTCCATGATGTATATGTGTCACATTTTCTTAATCCAGTCTGTCACAGATGGACATTTGGGTTGATTCCAAGTCTTTGCTGTTTGTGAATAGTGCTGCAATAAATACACATGTGCATGTGTCTTTATAGCAGCATGATTTATAATCCTTTGGGTATATACCAATAATGGGATGGCTGGGTCAAATGGTATTTCTAGTTCTAGATCCTTGAGGAATCGCCACACTATTTTCCACAATGGTTGAACTAGTTTACAGCCCCACCAACAGTGTAAAAGTGTTCCTATTTCTCCACATCCTCTCTAGCACCTGTTGTTTCCTGATTTTTTAATGAATGCCATTCTAACTGGTGTGAGATGGTATCTCATTGTGGTTTTGATTTGCATTTCTCTGATGGCGAGTGATGATGAGCATTTTTTCATGTTTCTGTTGGCTGTATGAATGTCTTCGTTTGAGAACTGTCTGTTCATATCCTTTGCCCCCTTTTTAATGGGGTTGTTTGTTTTTTTCTTGTAAATTTGTTTGAGCTCTTTGTAGGTTCTGGATATTAGCCCTTTGTCAGATAAGTACATTGCAAAAATTTTCTCCCATTCTGTAGGTTGCCTGTTCACTCTGATGGTAGTTTCTTTTGCTGTGCAGAAGCTCTTTAGTTTAATTAGATCCCATTTGTCAATTTTGGATTTTGTTGTCGTTGCTTTTGGTGTTTTAGACATGAAGTCCTTGCCCATGCCTATGTCCTGAATGGTATTACCTAGGTTTTCTTCTAGGGATTTTATGGTTTTAGGTCTAACATTTAAGTCTCTAATCCATCTTTATTTTCTTACTAAGTTGGAAAACTGTATATTCTGGATTAAACTCCTTTGATGTTGTGTGTTACAAATATTTTCTTCTAGTATGTGACTTGTGTTCTTGTTTATGTAATAATGTCTTTCAAAGAGCCAAAGTATTTTTTTACTTTGATGAAGTCCACTTTATCATGCTCTTTTTAAATATATTTTTTTAATTTAAACATCTTTGCTTCAAACCTGATCACAAAGAATTTCTTTTTTTTTTTTCCTCTGTAAATTTTATAGCTGTAACTTTTGTATTTAGGTTTACGATCTGTCTTAGTCTGTTTATTTTGCTATAAAAGAATACCCAAGGTTGGATAATTTATTTACAAAAGAGGTTTATTTGGCTCAATGTTCTGCAGGCTGTGCAGGAAGCCTGGCACCAGCATTTGCTTCTAGTGAGAGCATGAGGCTGCTTCCACTCATGACAGAAGATGAAGGGGAGCCAGCGTGTGCAAAGATTACTCAGAGAGAAAGGAAGCAAGGGAGAGAGAGAGGAGATGCCAGGCTCTTGTGTAACAGCCAGCGCTTGAAGAAACTAGTAGAGGAAGAACTCACTGGCTATCATGAGAACGGTGCCAAGTCATTCATGAGGGATCTGTCCAGTGACCCAAACATCTCCCAAATCCACTCCACATTCATCACTGAAGATTAGATTTCAACATAAGGTTTGGAAGATTCAAATATCCAAACCATGGCATGATTCATTAAGATTTAATTTTTGTATGAGTATGATGTGTGGATAAAAGTTTATTTCTTTTTCTATATGGATTTCCAGTTGTTCCAGTGGCATTTTTATTAAAAAACAAACAAACATATTTTCTTTCCTTATTTTATTGCCTTGACACCTTTGTTGAAAATGCAGTTGTGGATCTCTATCGATCTGTGTCACTCCTTTCAAACTGATACCTGACTCTCTTGATTACTTTAACTTTTCAAGTTTTGAAGTAGGTATATAAGTCCTTCAGCACTATTTTTCTTCTTTAATATTAATTTGGCTATCATATGTCGTCAGTGAAATCTTAGACTCATTTTGTCAATTTTTACTAAAATCATGGCTGGGATGTTGATTGGAATTGCATTGAATCTATAAACCAGTTTAGAGAAAATTTGTAGCCTAACAATATTATTCATGGTATATATCTCTCCATATATTTAGGCCTTCCTTAACTTATCTCATGAATGTTTGTAGTTTTCAGTGTAAGAGTCTTGTAAGCCTTTGGTTAGATTTATTGCAAGTATTTTATATTTATTGACAGTATCATGAATTTTTAATTATTTTCCAGTATTTGTGACCAGGACAGAAGTTACAGTGGAATTTTGTATATCAGTCTTGTATCCTGAAACACTGCTTGATTTGCTTCTTAGTTCTAGTTGTTTTGTAGACCCATTGAGAATTCCTACATGAACAATTTTAAATATATATGTGTGTGTGTGTGCACATACACGTGTATAATCTTTGAACAACACAGGGATTAGGGGCATTGACACTCCTGCACAGTCAAAAATCTATATAAAAGTTTTGACTTCTCAAAAACTTAACTACTAATAGCCTACTGTTGACTGGAAGCTTTACCGATAACATAAACAGTTGATTGACATGTATTATATATTATATACTGTATTCTTAAAGTAAGCTGGAGAAAAGACAATGTTACAAAGAAAATCATAAAGGAAGAGAAAATATATTTACCATTTATTAAGTGCAAGTGGGTCATTATAAAAAATCTTCATCCTCACTGTCTTCATTTTGAGTAGGAGGAGGAAGAAGACGATAAGGGGTTGGTTTTGCTACATCTGGGATGGCAGAGGCAGAAGAAAATCTGCATATAAGTGGACCCATGGAGTTTGAATCTGTGTCGTTCAAGGGTTGATTGGACACACACGCGCGCGCGCGCGCGCGGGCGCATAAACTTGCAACCTTTTGGCCGTTGTTTAACTGATTGCAATGGCTAGGACCTAACTTCTGTACAATATCGATTAGAAGTGATGAGAGCAGGCATCTTTGCTTTGTTCCTGAATAATAGTGGAAAAGTGTTTGGTCTTTCATCATCAAGTATGACTCAATAATTATAGTTTTCATAGATGCTTTCTGATGGATTAAAAAAATTATGATTGCATAGCTTGCTCACTTGTTCTCATTATTAGGGTTGGAGTGGAAGTCTCTTGTGACTTTCTGCAATTTAATCAGAAGTCAAAGACCCTGTACTTTGAGCTAATTTTTGTGCTCTGTATAGTATTTCTATTTACAGAAAGCTACAAATATAGGTAACAAAAGAAAAGGATTTCATATCCTCACAATCCTTCTTTCAAACTTGCTGTTTCCCAATCCACGGATCTTAATGTGATCCATACTCAGTTACAGTATAGTGCTTTATCACTATAACTCCTTATTTTCTTCCACTTTCTGTCTACTATTCTTATTCAAAATTTTGTCTTAAAAGCCATAAACATCTTTCAATTTAAAAATCAAATGATATTTTCTCAGTCCTCCTTACCCTCTTCAGACTTGTGACATACACTTCTTCTTGAACACGTGTCCTCTTTCATATTCATTCTCATTATACTTTTCTAATTGCTGCTTCTCTGTCATAGTCATAATACTTTCTCCGGTCCTTAAACATGATGATTCCTTGGAGTTCTAAATTTGGTTATCTTCTCTCTATGTATGTAGCCTCTTGATCTTAAACAGTTTTAATTAAACTCCTGACTATAATGGTTTCTGCTATGGGGAGGAGCAAAAATTCATCTCTAATCTATTACACACTTCTGAAGTAAATACTCCAATTTTCAAAAGCACCTCTACCCTAGATTCCCTGCTAACAGTTCAAGATCCATGTATTTAAAACAAAATTCAACATCCTTTCTCTCAGGCCAGTAGCTCTGCTTCTGTTACTTGTTTCAGTGAATGGCACTATATCATTCTACACAAAACTTCAGAGTCATTCTATTCCTCCGATCTAGTGAGTTGCCGCATCATGCCAACTTTAATTTTATAATATATCTAGTAGCCATCTCTCCCTGCCTCTTTCCCACAATTTCCTTCATTTCTTGTTTTCACTTACATTGCTCTTTCTCTGTGGCATGCTTCTGGCCAAAATCTTAATTTTCAAAACTTAATCATTTAAAAAAATAAGCTCAAATTCTGTACATTCCAAGAAGACTTCCCCGATCATTCTTTTGCCACCATTGCCTAAATCTGATATTTCTTATAAACAGTATTAACTCGCTATCTTTACTTATTCTCACTTTTTACTATAGCCATTAACTATCTAATAAAATTTCTTTTCTATATATATATATATAAGAAATTTCAGCCGGGCGCGGTGGCTCATGCCTGTAATCCCAGCATTTTGGAAGGATGAGGGGGACAGATCACGAGGTTAGGAGTTTGAGCCTGACCAACATGGTGAAACCCTATCTCTACTAAAAATACAAAAACATTAGCTGGGTGTGATGTCATGTGCCTGTAATCCCAGCTACTCATGGGCTGAGGCCAGAAAATCGCTTGAACCCGGGAAATGGAGGTTGCAGTGAGCTGAGATCACGCCCCTGCCCTCCAGCCTGGGCAACAGAGTGACGTCTCAAAAAAAAAAGAAAAAGAGAAAAGAGAAGAGAAGAGAAGAGAAGAGAAGAGAAGAGAAGAGAAGAGAA
>NC_045436.1:33877147-34078800 GCF_002776525.5 Piliocolobus tephrosceles | reverse complement strand
AAGAGAAGAGAAGAGAAGAGAAGAGAAGAGAAGAGAAGAGAAGAGAAGAGAAGAGAGGAGAAGAGAAGAGAAAAAAGAAAAGAAAATTCAGTTTGTGTGTATATATACCCCACTCACATCAGGCTTTGAAGAAAATTAAAGAAAGGAATATTTTTATCCTTTTATGAAGCTGAGTAAATTTTGATTGGATTATAAGTGGATTTACTGACAACTCATTTTAAAATTCATTTCCAATAAGCAAGACATTTTAGAAGCTCTGATTTAGCTTTCTTTTATTTGTATTTTATGTTTTTTTGGTTCATGTTTTGCCCCATATATTGATTATAGCTAATAGCCTAATATTAATACATTTTATTGAGATTAGTTAATATTAATTGAATGGCCAAATGGTGGTTGATTCTGTGCTAAGTGCTTCTGATAAGGCAGTAAAGTATAGAAAACATGGATGGTTTTTTTCATTTAGCTAATTTCACAGCAAAGTGAAAAAGGAGGATAGGAAATTATATGAACATTGCTGACTTCTTTATCAAGCACAGATCTTGGAAATGCATAAACTCTAGGTATAGTAAGATTTCAATTTTTCTGAAAAAAGTTGAAAAACAACACTAATAATAAGTAAGCTAGAAAAAGAGAATACATAGGAAAACAAACAAAAAAAAAATCTATTGTCAAACCGTGTGTCATTTACATAGGTATGTTTGTGTCTTCATAAAGAATCCAGGGAAAACAAATGGAAAAAAAATGAATAAATTTGATAATAACAGTTTAGTTTACCTATCTATATCACTTCCATGTTTATACAAGATGACTCAGAGCCAGCAGTTCTTTCAATTTCAGCAGAAAATAATTATTGGCAGTCCCAAAGTTGGATAAACTGTGACTTGCATTGGCTGGTTTGATTAAGGCTGGAAAATAGCAAACTTGATTAAGTGTCAAAGACAAGATAATGAGGAAAGTTATTTAGAAAATGTGCTTAGAGATTTGAAAAGGGACTAAGAGACAGTTTCTCAAGAAAGTGCAAAAGATGATGAGAAAATTATGAAAAAGAGTCTGGGGCAACATTTTAGGAACTGTGGACAGTCAAAGCAATTTTATAATGTATGTTAACATTAGCATGATGTATAGATGTAAGGTCATCTTCTGACTGGTCTGAGAGGAAGTAGTTATGTTAACCCTCAAAAGATGGTGAAGTGTGAAATTTGAATTAAAATAACTAAGTTTTCAAGTTTTCTCAAAGTATTCCCTGCAGTGGCTGGTGGTCCAAAAAAGAGAGGAAGGCTTCTCAACATTTTCAGTAGAGGGGGTGATCAGGATGTATTGGGTGAACTCCAGGGTCATGGTCAAACTGCCTGTGTTCCTGTCTCACCTATACACCTCCTGAGCTTTGGGGTTTGAACCACATCACTGAAGTGTGCACTCTGTCATCTGCAAGCGGAAGGGATTGCAATAAATAACCTCTAACTCCTCTTCCAGTTCTAAACTTCTATTATGCAAATGACTCTGTCTTTATATTGACTTTTATGTAAGAGGAACTGAAATGAATAGGAAAAATTGTTTGGTATTTATTTAAGCTTTCTCTATTTTGAATCAATTAGATGGCAGAAGGCATTTAAAGAATATAGTTGTGGATTTGGATTTAATGGGAAAAGACTTAGCCTTTCTCAACATGGACTTTGCAAGCATCCAAATATATACCTGAAGAGTACATGTTCAGAAGTCAAAATTCATTTCTGGTAATGATTTCTTCCAAACTAACCATTCTGTAAAAACTTGGCAGAATTCAATTTGTGTTGGAATTTGCCACATGTCTTTTGCTAACCTGGTTCCAGCATAAGCATCAAGGATCTGTGTCCCATTGTTGTGACAAAAGTTCATTTCCTGTCTTAAGAATCAGAAAGAGCTTTACTGCTGGTCTGAAAACTAAAAAAGGCACCTGCCTGCCCATCAGTTACTAATACCTTAGTAGCATAGTCCCCTGGACCACCTCCAAAGAAACATCTGCTGAGTCTTCAGGCCTCCAATCTCACACTTAACTTCACTTTGATGAGCCTTTTCTCTGCGGTCATAAGAGAAAATTTCTCTGAGAAACGTACTTTGCCAAAGTTTATTCCTCGACTTTGTTGTAAAGATCTTTTAAATGTGGCAGAGACACCAACGGCCTTTTTAGCTGCCTTTCAAGTCTTCTCTGATCCCTAAAACTAGAGAGGCTCAAAGTGAAGTTTTCAAAGGGAGTCTCCTTAGAGTTCACTGGGACCCTGAAAGCATCTCTCCTGCCTTCATTTTGGGAATATCTAAGCTTCATTACCTTAACTGACGTGCCCAGCAACCTGATCTTTCATTTTATTCCATAATCTAACTTAACAGATACAATTTAGTCTTTGTTTTCCCAGATTATATTTATTAGTAGGGGAACTTGAATAGCAATCACCATAATATGTCAAAAGCTCCTGGTTTCTCAAGGCAGCTCCACAGCATGAGCTCTGTAGTTAGGTAGGGTTGGGTTCATTTCCTGTTTCTGCCACTCACCAGCTACGGCCAAGGACAAGTTACATGATCTACGTTTCAGATTCTTCTTGTGTAAAAAATACTAAAATACACAAACACATGCTCACACACCCTTCCCATAAGGTTATTGTGAAGATTAAATAAGATAATGTGTGCAATGTCCCCAACAGCTCTTTAAAGCAGGAGTCAGTCAACAGACCCCATCAAGGACAAGATAGTAGCTACTTAAGGCTTTGCCTTACTCAACTGCACGGTTTGAACACAGTAGCCATAGACAGTGCATAAGTGAGTGGGTGTGGCTGTGCTCCAATAAAAGTTTATTTATGGACATAGAAATTTAGGTCTCATATAATGCTTATGTATCGCTGAGCTCCTCGTGTTCTCCTGCATGGCGGCTTAGCTTTGTCTGACTCTCTCAGCCCTGCTCTGGCTTCCACAGCTCCTCCACTGCCTGAACCTCTACCATTGATACATCTGTTTTTGTTCTCCTTGTGTTTTTGTTTTTGTTTTTTTATCTTTGCTGTTCTTTCTGTAGCCAGGCCTACACTTCTCGATTAATGTGTTCTTGATTAGGTTTGGTAAGATTCTATCTCCAGCGTTGCATAGACATCTTAAGTTTTCACAGCTGTATAAATTTCTGGTCCTTTCTCTCAAAGAGCTTGGGAAAATTTCCAAAGGCTGGATTAGAAGAACTGTGAGAGTCAGTAGTGTCTCTTATTCCAGAATCTTCTTAACAAACATGACAAGTTAGAGTCCAGCCAGTTTGTCTATCCCCTATCATTGGGTGAGTTCTGTACTCACAAGGTCACTCTTTCCATCCCATCAAGGATGAGTTGACCTTGGTATCTCCTCATTGCTCAGAAAGGTAATTCAAGTGTTTCACAAGTCAATCCCAGAGTCACTTCACTTTTATCAGGAATACCTGTGCCTCTTACTTTAACTGGACTCTGGGTGACCTATATTGGTTCCACAAATATCTTAAGGAACATGCCAATTAGTGTCTCACCTCTACCTGCTCACAACCTAAACCTTTCTACCAAATTGACATTGAGAAAGTAAGTAGATAAAAGAATTATTTGTTGGGCACGGTGGCCCGCACCTGTAATGCCAGCACTTTGGGAGGTGAAGGCAGGTGGATTGCCTGAGTTCAAGAGTTCACGAGCAGCCTGGGTAATAAGGTGAAACCCGGTCTCTACTAAAATACAAAAAAAAAAAAAAAAAAAAAAAATTGCCGGGCATGGCAGCATGCGCCTGTAGTCCCAGCTACTCTGGAGGCTGAGACAGGAGAATCGCTTGAACCCCAGAGGCAGAAGTGGCAGTGAGCCAAGAACACACCACTGCACTACAGCCTGGGCTACAGAGGGTGACTCTGTCTCAAAAAAAAAAAAAAAAAAGAATTATCACTGAATCAATATTTAGAAGAATAGCTAGCTTATAAAAGCAATAATTGGAGACAAGATTCCTTGTATAACAAATACTAATCATATCCCAATATGGTATTCTAGGAAAAGAAAATCAGATACCACAGAATTTCTATTTAAGCTTGAAGGTTACAAGATTTTGTTGTGTTTTCAAATTTCCACATTAGGAATAATATGAATTAATAAAAAAAAGTGAGTAGTGGCAATGGCATAAGGCTTGCTTGATTTATAAAATAGTTTTGGCTTAATGAGTAGAAAATGAGGTTTAAAATTCAACATAGTCACCCAATTTTTATATTCTAATATTTCATTAAAGGAATTAGACATGCAACTTATTATGTAATAGAATTAGATAAGATAAAACCAAAATAGAATGTTTCTGCTCTTTCTGCTGCTGTGCTGCAAATTCTATTATTTTATAATTCAATAAAAATAACTCTAACTATTGACTTATATATAACTTTCTTGGTATGTTCTCTAATGCTCATCAGGTAAAGATCGTTTTCTATAGTTGTAGGATAATGAGCATTTGATATATTATCAGAGTTCCCTTAAACAAACTTTGATGTATGAAAAAAATGGCTTCATAGGTATAAAACATTACAGAATCTTTCTGAGAAGATAGAATAAAATTGTCAATCATTTATTTAATAACTTAGGTCAGCACGATTCTCTTGTAGCATGCAATGAGCATTTACTTTTGGTTGTATATACCAAAAAATATTTTATGGCTGCTCTGAAGTTATCGAGCAGACACTGATCATTTTGTTCCTGTTGTAAGAAGTTGCCTAGAGTTCTAGTAGAAGAGGCATCACAGGTTTTGTAAGGCAAGTGACTGAAGACTTGATCCAAGACTGGACTTTTACCTTTTATTTTAATTATGGACCTATGGATGCTAGGCAAGACCAGGCACTTTATATATATTATTCCAAATTCTTAATTCGAATCTGTTATATCATGATTTTACCATTTTATGTGTGAAATAGCAGAATTCATGAAGTTATGAAACTTGTCTAATGTCACACTACCACTGAGTAGCAGTTGCGATAGTCAACATGTATTCCTCCCATACTAGCTGGCAGTGCTTTTCTAAGTGCTTTCTATTTATTGCTTTGTTTAATCTCACAACACATTTGAGATAGTTGCTATTATTATCCTTATTTTTCAGGTGGAGAAAATTGAGGTGAAGTTCACTTAAGAACTTCACTAACGTCACAGAGCTAGCACATGGTAGACGCAGGTAGCAAACACAGGCCATCTGTTCATGTAGCCTAAGCTTTTAACTGCTATGCCAACTCCATTGCCTCACGGCACAACTGGGCATGGCACCTACATTTATGTGAACTCAACCCTCCAAATTATGAAGTCTCTGTCATGCTAATTATCTGCATGAGACACACACACTCACATACACACACACTTGCCTGTATTTCTCAGGCACTTAAAAACTCACCATTACAGAAGAGGGAAAATAAGTGTGTGTATGGTAAGTATGTATGTGTGTGTGTGTGTTTACATATGTCTATGACATCAAGGATGTACAGAGTTTACTTCCAGCCCTTCCTGCCTGACCAAAATTTAAACGAAGAGAAAATGGAGAAAGTATGATGTCTAATCATCAAGTTCATTATGTCACCGAAATGAAATCAATCAATTAGCTCAATTATTTAACCATCAATGATTTGTTTTCACTTTAAAAGTTTCATCAGATTATTTTACCTAAACCATAATGTACTCTGTGGAGTCTCAGAAAATGTTATCTTGTTGAGTGTTTCTTCCAGGTTGGTAGGTTGGCTTTTCACCTTATTTGCAAATTTAAACCAAACATCCATTAGAGTAGAAGTATTTCTGATATAACACAATATAGATGTTCTTGGAAAACTTCATATGCTTCAAAACTGTGCACTTTTATTGCCTTCGAAAAATAAAAGGACTTAGGGGGAAAAAAATGTGTTTGGGTGAAATCACTCAATGCTTAGGAGCACTAAGCAAAAAAAAAAAAAAAAATCCCCCAAATATAAAAATTTAGTTCAAAGATGTATTGAATTCTAATGAATACTGTACCTCAGCAACTGTAGGCCTTGACTTAAGGGGAAAAAAGTGAAAGTAGTTGGTGGGAAAGAACTGTAAGAAGGCCTTAAGTCTGCTGAGTTACAGAGACAAGAGAAAAATAAAGGGAAATTGTGCAACAGTACTTCCATGACAGAGGATATGATCAGACTGGGCTAAGAGGAAGAATGGGGAGCAAAGGGGATCTAGCATGCCTGCCATTTTATCCTGACATTGTTTCCCTGTGATAGATGTGCCTAAGCCGACTGGCATTCCTGAAATGCATAGTACTTGTTTGAAAACAGATAAAAACAAAATGGCTTTTTATAGAGTAGAAAGGAATCACATTTCTTCCTTAACTCATTTCATAATCATTAATACATTTTCAGTAATTGTATTTTAAAGTGACTAAGCCTCTGCAAGGAACTACTTTAGCCATGTAACTATGATGAGAATCATAGAAAAAGATGCAAGAAATTATTTTGTATATTTTAAGGAAAAACTGTTGAAAAGTTGATCTGATTTCCTCATGATCAGCATGATGAACCATAAGGAGTGATGATACTTAATTTGAAGATGTTTAACTACATGTATTCAAATTGTAGTCATCATCACACTGGAGTTTTTAAAATATATTTCAGGATTTATAATCCCAAAGGTTTTGCTCTTAAATTGGTTATAAAACATTCTGAAAATACTTTGATAAAAACTGAGAAGCAAAATGTTAATTCAAATAGTTAAAATCTCCCTACTATAGAGTGTACTGAATTTTGGTATTACTCCAAAGATGCCACAGAATTACCTCTTAAATCTAATTTTAAAAGATTATAGACTGCGCTCATCTTATTTTAAATAAAGATCTAATGCAGCTTATTAAACACAATTTGTGTCCAGTACTGCAGTTTTACCAAGGCGGTCGCCACCCGGCAAGCTGGAGGGCAGAGGGACTCTAATATGATTATCTAAAGTGAGGTTGCCGTTGTCTTTAGAGTTGATCTCTTTGTTTTGGGAGAATCATCAGTACGGGTTCTTGAGTTGCAAAAATTTAAGGTAAGCATCCTCCTCCTTAAAAATAGCTTGAGACAGCTCACACTTACATGTAGATGCAGTCTGTTAGGAAGGTGAATGCCCTACTCAGTAGTAGAATTTGGAATTAACAATTTCTGGGCTTTTGAACAAGAAGGAGAAATTGCTTCCCAAAATGAGATTTTAACAGGAGAATTCGAGTAACCGAACTCCCACAAGGTGTTATATAATATTTGAAATCCAAGCTCTGGGCTTGGTTAAGATTGAACAACCGAAGTCATGGGAAATGTATTATGGACTATTTTGATTGTGCTCTATGGTCCCTAGAGTGTTTCCTTGGCTGGGATATTGAGAAGTAAAGTCAGAGGAATGTTTCTTCCCTCTGCTCTGGCCCCCACACCCAGTCAGTAGCCCAGGCCTGCAGATTCTCTCTCAGAATTACTTCTGCAATTGGTTCATTTTTTTTTCCCCCAGGGTCCTGTTTTTGCCCAACCCAGATCTACCATCTGTCCCACTCTGACCCATTTTTCATTCTACATTCCAAATAATCTTTTAAAAATGCAATCTAATTCACTTACTCTCTTGCTTCTTAGTTATTTAGTTGATTGCCCTTAGAATAGTGTATTATCTTGTTTAATGTGGTTTGTAGAACTCTGCAAAATCCTGACCTCTGCCTATTTTGTCTCTTACCACCATTACCTTGCTCTCTCTTACCTCATTCATGCCTTTGCTACACTGGAATTATTTCCTTTCCTAGAAGATTGGCTCCCAAGCATGCTGTTTTTTCTGGAACTCTCTTGGCCTGGCCCAGCTCAGATGTTTCTGAGAGGATTAGGTTCAGATCTCTGATTTACATTCCCAGAGCACTATATCCCTCCCCTTTTTGCAGCACAGGCCATGCTTGGAACTGATACATCAGAAATAGTTTTCCTCCTGGACTGTAAGTTCCTTGAGAGCAAGGGGTGTTCTTTGCACATTGCTTTGCCCTTGTGTCTAGAAGAATGCCTGGCACAGAGCAGGACATCCATAGATATTTGTTGAATAGGAGGAAAAACGAGCAAGTGCATGAATGCATGAATATGATGTAGAAGACAATCCAGTGATACCAAAGAATCTATTGGAATCGAAATTATTAAAAAGAAAATGCAGATGAATGGAGAATTTATGTTAAAAGCCAAAAAAAGTCTTGAGCTTTGACTTTTAGGCATCATCAAATTTAATAAAGAGATATCAGTAACATACTAAAGCAAAAGCCAGATAGTTTTAAACTTAAGAATAAATATGATGTAAGGAAATGAACACAGCCCATAAAGCGAAACTTTCAAAAAGAGTAACAATAAAGAGAATGGTAGTGCTAGAGAGGAGTCTGAGATTGTTTGCCTCTTTTTAACTTTGTGGTGGAGAGAATTAGACATGCTCACCCATTTTTCTACTACTTTGTCCTGCTTTCCTGATACATCACAGGGAAAGTTCTATAAACATTTTCTACTACAAAGTGAAAATAAATCTATTTTAAAAGACAGATTTATCGGATTTTATGTAATATTTTTCAATTGTTGAGAAAGGAAAACTTTATAAGTTTTTAGTCTACCTGAAAATTAAGCCTTTTTCCTTATATATGAAAATAGTTGCCATAGTTTGTACTGAAGTATACAAACTTTATCCTTACTAAGGCAATTTTCTTTTTAAGTTTTCTCCTCCTTTTGGCAACTCTTAAAAATCTGGACTTTAAAATTTAAACTTAAAAAGCTCATATCTTTTTTATCACAGAAATTGGCATGTCCAGGTCCCAGGTCTAATGGTAGACATTTGATACAGCTAATCGCTTTAGCGATTAATGTTTAGGCTTGCCTCTTCCCTCTAACTTTTTTCGATACTTTATTTATTTTATTATTTATGTATTTTAACTTTTAAGTTTAGGGATACAAGTGCCGTTTGTTACATAAGTAAACTTGTGTCATGGGAGTTTGTTGCACAGATTATCTCATCACCCACATTCTAAGCCTAGTACCCATTAGTTATTATTCTTGATCCTCTCCCTCCTTTCACCCTTTATGCTCCAAGAGGCCCCAGTGAGTGTTGTTCCCGTCTATGTGTCCATGTGTTCTCATTGTTTAGCTCCCACTTACAAGTGAGAACATGCGGTGTTTGGTTTCCTGTTCCTGTGTTAATTTGCTCAGGATAATGGCCTCCATCCAGCTCCATCCATCGCCCTGCAAAGGACATGATCTCATTCTTTTGCATGACTGCATAGAGTTCCGTGGTGTGTATGTACCACACTTTCTTTATCATCAGCTTATCAGTTTATCATTGATGGGCAATTAGGTTGATTCCATGTTTTACTCTTGTGAATAGTGTTCCAACAAATATACGTGTGCCTGTGTCTTTATAATAGAATGATTTATATTCTTTTGCGTATATACCCAGTAGTAGGATTGCTGGGTCTAATGGTATTTCTGTCTCTAGGTCTTTGAGGAATCGCCACACTCTCTTCCACAACGGCTGAAGTAATTCACACTCCCATGAAGAGTGTAAATTAACAAGCATTCCTTTTTTCTCCACAACCTTCTCAGCATGTGTTATTTTTTGACTTTGTAAGAATAGCCATTCTGACTGGTGTGAGGTGGTGTCTCATTGTGGTTTTGATTTGCATTTCTCTAATGAGCAGTGATGTTGCGCTTCTTTTCATGTGATTGTTGGTCACATGTATGCCTTCTTTTGAAAAGTGTCTTTTTCTAACTTTTCATCTGCTCCTTAAGACCTGCTTTTGGAGAAAAGTATATCAGTATCAGAGCGTATGGAAAGGGGTGTTTTCCTTAGGTCTACATGACCTTGTTTCATGTAGTAAACAAGATGTTCATGCTTAATTAAATTCTAGGATGGACGCGGTGGCTCACGTCTGTAATCCCAGTGCTTTGGGAGGCTGAGGCAGGTGGATCACCTGAGGTCAGGAGTTCGAGACCAGCCTGGCCAACATGGCAAAAACCCATCTCTACTAAAAATACAAAAATTAGCCAGGTATGGTGGCTGCCACCTGTAATCCCAGCTACTTGAGAGGCTGAGACAGGAGAACTACTTGAACCCGTAAGGCAGAGGTTTCAGTGATCCAAGATCGTGCCACTGCACTCCAGGCTGGGTGACAGAGTGAGAATCTGTCTCAAAAAAAAAAAAAAAAAGAAAGAAAAGAAAAGAAAAAAAGTTCATGCTTAATTAAATTTTAAATTCTAGAGTTTAAATGATTGAGGATTGCCTTGCTTGAACAATAATCTGTCCCTGTTATTAATACTAGGCCAGTAGCTGGGTCATTATTCTCACCACGGCAAAGTTAATCACTCACTAGTAAAACGAGAGAGAGCATTCAGTTTATTCAGAGGTTGTTTAATCCTCAACTTTTGGAATGAGAAGTGCGTCTTCAAGTTGAGAACATATTATTCCACTTCTTGCCAAGGCCTGTCGCCAAATTTACTATTTTAATTTTTTTCCCCTTACCATATTATCACCATTTCTACAACCAACTAGATACTGAATTCAACTGACCAAACCATTTCTGAAGTTACTACTAATGTTACCCATAAAAATCATCACTAGTTTAGTTGAGGAACAATCTTTTGCCTGCCAGAAATATTCTGTATTCCTGGCAGGCAAAAGCAAGACAAACAGCTTTCCAAGGTATCAATGCTGTGTGCATCTGCTTCACAGTGTAATTTCATCAGTTGAGCAGATGAAGAATGCTAATTAGTTTGTTTATACATATGTAATTTAACGAGACTAAATACTTAACTGTCTTAAAGTAAGCACAACTTGTTTCCTGTTGGCTGTGTTTGCTTTAATAAAAAACACTGTTCGGCATATTTCCTGGAAATTATAGTACTGTGCAGTACAGGAAAAGAAGTTATTTCCAGGAAAGTTGATTGGTCAAATGTATTCTGCTGCAGCTGGATTCAGTAGGAAGATAAGAATTAAAATATTGGGCTTGGGTACCAACATTGAAATCCAATGTGAATGAGAGAGTGAAGTTTAGTGGAAAGATCTATTATAAACTATATTATGGCAAACTTGTAAGTCCAATACTAAAATTCTAATGTATACCAAAATAACTTATTTTAGGAATAATTCTCTGCCATCCTCAGACCTAACCTATACTCTTCCATTTCTTATTGTGTTCCTTTTGTTTTTGTGTACCCTTTTCTGCTAGTTATTGTAGTTAGATATTGATATAACTGAAATAGTGGCATTCAGATAATACAGCTCTTTTCCCTGAAAATTAATATAAAATAATGTTACTATTATTTGTATAAATAGATGTTTAGTATTATCTATTACACTCTCTTCGATTACTTTGAGGTTGTTTAAAAACTGGATCCCAGCCAGGCACAGTGGCTCATGCCTGTAATTCCAGCACTTTGTGAAGCCAGGGCAGGAGGATTGCTTGAGCCCAGGAGTTAAGAGACCAGCCTGGCCAACATAGTGAGACCTTTTGTCTACAAATAATAATGAAAAAAACTCTCCAATTTCCCCCACCCCAATCAAAACTGGACCTGCATAGGCTGTTATTTTTGGAGAGGAGTGACTAGAGGAGATGAGGAAATAACTTTGCTCCTATAGTCAGAATTATATTTTAATTAAAATGCTTTAGTTAATATACTCAGCTTTCTACAACCAGGGGTCAGCAAACTACTGGCTATGTTCACAGTCTGCTTTTACAAACAAGGTTGTATTGGAACACATCTGTGCCCATTCATTTGTATATCATCTCTGGCTGACTTCACACTGCAATGGTAGGGTTGAATAGTTGCAATAAAAACCATGTAACCTGCAAAACTGACAGTATCTATTCTCGGGACCTTTACAGAAAAGGTTAAAGCACTTTTAAAGCTTAAAGCTGATCACGGATTTGAAGCTTAAATCAGAGGAGAAGTTATTAAACGATAATAGAATTATGTTGAGATGTAGTAAAGACTAAGAAACAAATATTTATTACATTAAGTCCCAAAACAAATGTGGGTAAAATTATTAGATTTTTAGCTTTTGTAGAAGCTAAGTAATCATTCCCCCTATAGCCATATTACCTTTGGACCACTTCAGTAGTCTCTGGAGATAGACCACTTCCATTCTATGCTGGCAGAATAAATTTTCTACTCACAAATGCATAAGATTTTCTTTTGTCCCTTCTTGAAGATTCGTAAATTATATATGCACGTAGATATTGGTCATAACTTTAGGTAACAGAGCCCTGGCAGCTTCTTCTGGCCTGTCAGCATCCATAATCTTCCTCTATACCTAATGTCCCATGACATCCCATGGGAATCAGATACTGAATTTAGCTTCCTTGTTTGTCCCAGTTCAGAAAATGAGTTGTTCATTGTTCTAAACTTATTAGATGACTTACATGTGACAATTTACAGGCTGTTGCTTATACATACTGGGAACATATTAAGGGCATTGAGGAGCATAGTAAATTAAAAAAAAAACTAATTGAACTCCAACTCTAAAGATTCAAATATAAGGCTGCATCTTGGATGTTTCAGATACCACCAGCCAATGAGCAGAAGAATTATGTTCCTCACTGAATTTTAATATAAATTTGTAAACCATATTTTCAAGATAAAAATCTATTCTTAGTTGATAAACTAAGCCTAATTATGATAGAAACTGCTCTAACTTAGTAATATTAGTTTGGAGTTATAGAAAACACAGGCTCCGGAGTCAGCTGAATCTGCATTTGAATCCTAGTTCAGTCATTCTCTAGCATTTCAAATGAGAGAAAAGTACCTGAAATTTTGAGCTTCTCACCCACTGGGGATAATAATACCTGTGTTACATGGTTGCTGTGAGGATTAATTATAAACATAGAGTTCCCAGCACTGTGTGAGGCACAGAGTACTTAGTACATGTGGGGATTAGCAAATATGGGTTCTTTCTTTTCCACTCTTTGTTTTTCTTCCCCAAGAGTAGGAAATAGCTGGTAGACCCAGTTAATCAAGATAATTAGTACTGTTGATGAACTGAATTCACACCTTGACAGTTCCAGTAACAAATAGCTAATGATAAATGGGTTGTGAATTGTGAGATAATTTACAACCACAACATCAACAAAAACAAAAGTACAGGGGAAAATATGCTGGAATGACAATGCTTATCATTTCAGTGTGAAGTGGGGTAGTCTTTGACTCACTGCAGTGCTGACTAGATTTGGATCCAGAGACCCCTGCAAATCCCATGGTATGTTCTTAGGGATCAGGAGTTCTGATGTTTTTCCATTTTGATAATATTTTTAAATTGCTTTACTATTTAAAGTGATAAAAATTTTCTTTCTCCGTAATCATCTTCATTGAACATTTTTTTCATTGACCTTTTTTTTTTCTAAATTGGTGTTTCAAATCTGAAAACATATACTTGGGGATCATTATGCATATTATTTTCCCTTGGGTATTTTTGGAAGCCATTGGTTTTTACTGTTCTGACTTTTCAGAAAGGAGAGCATAGTGAGAATGTAGTAGTACAAGCATTAATAAAACATAGACTTAGATGTGGCTTTTGTCATAAAACCGTGGTGTTCCACTCTTGTGAAATCAAACTGGATCAGATGAGTCCAGATGAGTATAAAAAATGGAAATCGGTAGTTGATGCTAAGAACATTTTGGAAAAATATATTTTATTTTAAAAGTTAAAATAGTAAGAGCAAGTATTTTGCTAATATAGTGAAATTCACACACATTAAGTAAAGTTCTTTGCCAAATGTCCTGCTCATTTTATAACTGGCATTTCCAGCAGAATTTTTTTTTAACTTGAAATGATGTGACTATTGCTTTTTCTCACCTGTCTTTTTCTGTTTTCATCAGTGCATAAAGTCACTCCTCTTTCTGTTCTGACCTTTTGCTGCCCATAGACATCCCAGTTACCAGTGTCCTTGAATTGATAGTGGCTTCTGTTTGTCAGTCTCATATAAGAACTACAGCTCATCAGGAGGAGATCACAGCAGGGTAAGAGACACCATCACCATGTTCTGCACGAAGCTCAAGGATCTCAAGATCACAGGAGAGTGTCCTTTCTCCCTGCTGGCACCAGGTCAAGTTCCTAATGAGTCTGCAGAGGAGGCAGCAGGAAGCTCAGAGAGCTGCAAAGCAACTGTGCCCATCTGTCAAGACATTCCTGAGAAGAACGTACAAGAAAGTCTTCCTCAAAGAAAAACGAGTCGGAGCCGAGTCTATCTTCACACTTTGGCAGAGAGTATTTGCAAACTGATTTTCCCAGAGGTGAGTGCTTGCTCTTTAGATTTTGAAATTGTAGAATGTTTTTCTAAGGAAAATTTAAACACTTCCTTTCTCACTTTCAAGGCTACAATAAATGTAGAATATTTTCTTGAAACACATAAAAATATTCTTTTAAAGCAATTATGTTCTTAAGTTGTGTTTTATCTTAAAATGTTTATGATCTTGAATTCTTTTCAAAAGAACATTGCACTCTGACAAACTTTATGATTTTGGGCAACAGGCTTAATGCCTCTTTACCTCAGTTTCCTTATCCATAAAGTGGAAATAGTAATAATACCCACCTTCTAGAGTTTTAATGAGTTTTAAGTGAAACCATCCATAGCTCTTGCCATACCATAAGCAGTCAGTAGTTGTTAGCTATTATCTTAAAATTAAATTCTTCAAAGAATAGCGTATTTTCTGCTGAGATTTTCTCTCCTAATTTTAAAGAGCATCATATGTCCCCTGCCAATTTTCAGAGTTGTGAAGAGCTTTCTTGACTGTTTGCTCTGATTCTGAAGTTTCTGCTCAACCAGTCTTGACCTTCTCCCTTGGGTCAGAGTCATGAGCCTGTGATTGCCTACACCTGTGTGTTATTAGCTCTGACACCTCTTCATATAGCCCTGCAAGCTGCATAGCATAGTGTCATGTTGAGATCTAGAGCACCTTCTGTCAATACACCTTTAAGGAAACTTCTGGGAACAGGACACAGACCTAAACAGGTCAAATATCTTAGGAATAGAGGGGACATGTAGAGAAAGCTCCTCTCCCTCTGTAGGATAAATAGAAGAGCAGGTGAAGGTCTTCATGATGTCTTCCTCCCTCTGTCAGTCTTCATAGTTTTATATAGATTTGCTTAACCTATGAATTTGGCTGGACATTTTCTCAATCAGACACTGGCTAACATAATACATTGAAAATTTTTAATTGACTCAATACCAACCCTCTACTGTGTGCAAAGCACCAAAGAAACACAGACTGGCTGATTTTCAGAACTGAAAGGAATTTCACAGATAATCTTGTTTTACTCCCAGGAAGTGCTAGGGAAGTTCAGTGACTTGACCAAAATTACACAGCTTTCAAAGGGTAGAGCAATTAATTACTGCTGTAAACAGTCCAGGCTGGAATGAATGAGAAAGAAGAAATTGAAGTTTGAAGGATGGATAAATTGGACTTAGCAGAAAGTTGAGGGAGTTTATTTCAGATATGATATTAACACAATAGTCCTTTGGCAGATAACCTTTGAAATGGAAATGTTTAATTATTCTTACCCCATTCTAGTTGCTAGATAGCCAGCATTGGCTAGGAAAAGAGATACAGTCCTCCTCAGGGAGTTGGTTTGTAGAACACTCTGAGAAACAATCGGTGCTCTCATTTCCAAGGACAGAGTGAAATGAACAGACATGAACAGATGGTGATGGTGAGGAAGCTAGATAGCTTCTATGTTTTCCCTGAATCCTGTCCTTACTATGTTGACTTTATTATTTTGTTTAGTAAATTTTGAATTTCTACAGTGGAAGTCATACACATATTGGACTCTTTTTTGAAAAACATTCTGGTTCACTTGATGGTGCCCTCAAAAGTTCCAGCTTCCTTCAGTCTTTTTCATTCATTTTTATTTTCGCCCTTCTGACTGAATAACTTCAGGTGATCTCTCTTGAATTTGCTGATTCTTCTGCTTAAGTCTGACGTTGATGGTTTCCATTGAGTTTTTTTCAGTTAGTTATTCTTTCATTACAGAATTTTTGCTTGGTTCTATATTTGTGGTTATCTCTTTGTTGATATTTACATTTTACTCACGTATAGTTTTCTTATTTTATTTGGTTGTTGGTCTGTGTTTTCTTAGAACTCACTAAATTTCATTATGTTGAATTTTTTGTCAGGTAATTCACTGTTCTTCATTTATTTAGGGCCGGTTACTGTAGATTTATTTATTTGGTTGTGTCATATTTCCCCGATTTTTCCTGTTCCTTGTAGTTTTGCATTGGTGCCTGCACACTAGAGTATGCAGTCACCTCTTTGCTTCTTTTCAGACTGGTTTTGACAGGAAAAGACATTCACCAGTTGGCTCAGCTAGAGATTTTGAGAGCCTCTCAAACATTTTCCATGGATGTGCATGTTCCATTCCTCTCTTTTCCTGCTGAGGGAGAAGTTTCTGGGTGGTGTGCCTTCTCCTGATCCTGAAGAGCCATACAGGCTGCTGCAAACTTCCCTTCTCTTTTTGCTAGGAAAATGTACTGAAAGACTGGGATGCAATAGCAAATTAAAATTGTATATATATATATATATATGTATATAAATTTAAAATTTAGTAGTCTATGTTGTTTGTTCATTAGTTTATAAGAATAAAGCATTAAGATTTGACTGTAGTATAGGAAATGGAAGAGGTATGTTTGGCATTAGTGACTAAAATTCCTCTCCAACTGAGACATTATCCTTATGGCAGTAAATCTTCCAGTGTTGAATACATTTGAGCTGTATAGTACTCAATCTAGATGACTTCAAACATCTACTTGTCTTTCATAAATTCTTGTTATGTTTTTTTCTACTGATTATCTGTTAAGTTTATAGATTTAATGCTTAGACTACTATTTAGTTTCAGTTATATTAATAATCCAAAAGAAGATACTTAAAATAGCATTTGACATAACAATTTTTGTTTTAGATAATCAGAATCAACTTCCTGGTTATATTTTTATTAGTGAACAGGCAAGTATAAAAACGTATTATCCTTAGCAAATGTAATATGTGAGAGGTCGTTCCCAAGTAATGGAATACTAGAGCTTTAAAAAGTCTTGATCATCTAATGCAAACTTATCATTTCTATTTTAAGAAATGGAAGCACATAAATTTAGATCTCTTACTTAAAGCAAAAGATAACTGGAGAAATGGAAAACTCTCTGCATTTCATTCATGATCCATTGCTCTTCCTAATATATTATAACATAATATTGTTTGCTCTTTTTTCATGGGTATTGTTTCCCAATAATTCTGTAAGCTCCTTCAGGCATACTGTCTCGAAGGAGCTTTTAATGGAACCACAGTCACAGCAAATCAGAAACCACTTACTGAACTGAATCAATTGAATTGGATATGCTTACATAAATGATAAGATCCCAAATCAAGTACCTAGCAAAAGTAGGAGCATTTGAAGAGAATCATGAGGTCTGTAGATGTGTTCTAGAATATTAGGTTGAAAGAAGAAAAAAAGAAACACTGTTACAACTTATCTTATGAATTCAAATATCCTTGGTCTAGAAAAACATTAAAAACTGTAGAAAAATTAAAAAGCCAATGAAAATAGTGACTTATCCATAAACCACACCAATGAGATTTTATTAAAATTCACATCATTGACAACAATGTTGCATCAAATAGCAGTTATTCCTGAAGTATTCATATATGGTATATTTGTGGCAAAAGCACTTGTTTTAACACTTTAATCAGATCTATTCTTTATGAAGCCAAAAGATAATTGTTTAGTCAAGAGAAACAAACTTGAGAGCACTACAAACTATTTGCATTGGGGGACAAGTGTCCCCTCTGTAAATCAGAAGGTCCACAATCTACAATACTTCAGGTTCCGGTGATTGTACAAATAAGAGGACTTGTTCCTCCAAATTCAAAATGAAGGCTTTCCCAAATAGTAGGGCATTTTAGTGATAGGCAGCTAAAAGATCTACAAAAGACTGCTACACAATATTTACATATATTGAACTGTAAGGAATGAATTTGGAAGGAAATATTAGATTTAGTTCTAAAATCTGAAACCAAAAATTAATATATAGAATTGTTGGGGTTTGGAGCAGTCCTGAAATGGTTGATTTTATGTCATGAGGCCCTGAGGTTGGCTGTGTTTGACAGATCTCACTTATAGTTGAATCCTGCTTATAATTTTATTGTGGACTCATGTCATCTCAGGGTCAGGATATATCACAGGAAGTACAGCACCAAGGTAGGAAACTCGATGCAACAGCAGCCTCTACCAGTAAATATTCTGCCTGGAAAACATGTGAGTTCTGTCTCTTATGGGTTTTGCTTTGAATTTACAAAACTTTTCCAGAGGAGTAATGGTATAAGATGAATGTAGATTTCCATAAAAGCCTATTCACTCATAATTTCAGTCAAGTATGCTAGTAATGCTTTGCACAGACTTTATTCCTTTTTTCTTTAGGAAAATAAGTTTTTATTCAAAATGGAGAGCCAAAACTACATTTGCTCCACCAACCCTAGCAATTGGAAGGGGATCATTTCTCCTCCCCTGTTACGATGATAGTGTATACATTAGGAGGAAAAGACCAGAAAAAGACATTTCTAGTGGCAGTAGGAAGGAAATGAAAGACAAATAAGGATTTTGACTAAAAGGGTAAAAGAGTATCCCCCTTGGCTTAATCAGAGACATAAAGAGGAGTAGAGTATCTCCAGTAGCATTGAAGAAGAAGAAGAAAGCATTCTTCAGTGCAGAATTGGTTGGGTTTTCTTTCTCCCTGGCCCATAAAATGTTCCTGGTCAGGGTGAGCATGGTGGCTCATACCTATAGTCCCAGCTACTTGGGAGGCTGAGGCAAGAGGATCACTGGAGCTCAGGAGTTCTTGGCTGTAGTGAACTGTGATCACAACTGCACTCCAGCCTGGATGACAGAGCAAAACTCTATATCCAAAAAAAAAAAAAAAAAGTTCCTGGTCCAAGAAGCTATATACATATATATATACACACACACACACACACACACACACACATACACACACACATATGCACACACACACACACAAATATAATTGAAATAGTTTAAATTGCAAACAACCTAAATTTGTTTGTAAACTAGCTAAGAGAGTAACGCCTCTGTATTTGGCTTTATCACTTCACAGATAAAATTTTATAGATTAAGCCTTCAAGACTTTGAGTAGCTGGCAGGTGGACATCATTCATTCATTCATTCATTCAATAAATATGCATTGAACATCTCCTATGGATAGGTACTATTGTAGGTTTTGGACATAGAGGGGTAAGCAAAACAGACACTGTCTGCCCTTTTGGAGCTTCTGTTGTAATGGAAGAGACAGATTATGAAAAATTTACAAAGGTGGAGAGCAAATGCTATGAAGGAAAACTGAGAGCTCAAGCACAAAGGCAGCAACCCTTATTTTATTAAAGACTTCTTTTTTCATATGAATACATTTTGCAGGAAGAAAAAATTCATAGCCACTCATGCTTTCATGGATTTGTATCCACATTAATACTCTGTTACTGGAGTAACTTTCTACTCTACTAAGTAGATGGTTCTTCAGATATTTAAACATTTCAAGCAACCTGGCTAATTTACTTACATACGGCATCACTAATTTAATGTTACCTTCCTTTTTCCTTGATGAGAAAGATGTCTAGGAAATATGCCCATAGTTTCTTTCTTGAACATGTTTCTCAACTGCTCTTTGCCTTTACATAGATCACCAGGCCCTGCTCAGAATCTGCCCTCTGGGTGTGTCTTCCACCAGCTTTTCTTTCATCCTGTGGCAGATGTTATACTTTCTCTCTGTATCTGAATAGTCTGAAAAATGGTTCCACATCGTAAATGTAAATTATCTTTATTTTTATTCAGCAATTGTGCTTTCTTTCAATACATTTTTAAATTTTCTTTCTAAGCTTTGTATGTGTATATTTAAAACTAAAAGCCCTTTTCATAACTCATTTCATTAAAACAGAACCTTGCTCTATTTTGGTTTACTCCAGTACCCCACTTGACTGGTGGGAACTCTACAAGAGATATAAATAGTTCTTAAGGAAAAAGGAATTTCTCAACTTGGAACAGCAAAAAATGTTTCACTTTCCTCTGGGGAAACTATAGAAAGAATCAATGGTTCTATATATATAATATATGGTTTTATATATATCTATACATACACACATATATATAGAGAGAGGGAGGTACATACATAGATACATATGATTTTTACATGGAATGCATAAAAATGGACAGCACTGCTTATCAATGCTCTGCTTTCCACTTATTTATTAGAGACAATCAGCTGTTGAGAGAAATTAATAGCTACTTGACAGGTATTTATTAAATATAAAAGCTTACATACAAATGTCTTGCAAAATAGGAAAACTCATGAAATTCTCAGAAATCAATGAAAGAAAATAAAACCATAAGTATTTGATGAGGATTATTGGTTCAAAGAAAGGAAATCAGTATAAGCCAAGGTAAACCCAAAGCTCATTTCAAATAAATGATCAACTAACTTTGGTGACAGATTAGATTTAAGAGATCAAAACAGGAAGAGACAGAGATAACTCCAGAGTTCACTAGACAAGAAGATGATATGAATGTGTAGTTAAGGGCAGAGAGTCACTGGGGCAGGTGAGTGTGGAGTTATAAAGGGAACAGAAATTTGCTTGGCTTGGTCCATGTTGAGACTGAAGTATTGGTTGCCCATCCAGAAGGATTTCCTGACTCAGAGGAAGTGATACCCATGGAATCCTATATTGCAGAAGACCTAACACTGCCAAACTGAAATCTTCTGTTTGGATTCACAATCAGCTCAACTATTCCGTGGCTGTCAGTGAGACCACCACCAAAAGTTCAACCTGTGGGCCACACACATATCCAGTCTCAGATTAGTCTCAGCACATTGCTCCTTCTCCAGTTTGAAAAACACATAGAAAATCAGTTCCCATTTCCAAAGTGAAAATTCACAACATTTATCATTCAAGCAATTGTATAATGTTTTTGCTTCTCTAAAATAAATCTTCAGGATGCATTTGTAAATATATAATTTCAAACAAATTATTATTTAAGGGAATGTTTAAAATATTTATTTTGAACTTTCAGTTTGAAAGGCTGAACCTTGCACTTCAGAGAACATTGGCAAAGCACAAAATAAAAGAAAGCAGGTAAGTCAAACCACTTTAGTTGTGTGAACCTCTTGTTTCAATAACTAATACTACTGCTAATGGTCAGCACTTACTGAATATGTCAACCCTTATTGAATCATTGTGATATGTCAGAAACTGGACTTAGCGCTTTCGCTGATACTAATTTGAAATTAAGTGCATCTATTTTTTCACATTTGATAAATGATTAAACTGAGGTTTATATGAAGTGTTTAGAATTTTATAGCTGGTTAAGAAAAAGACAGAGCTGGGGTTCAAGCCCGGGTTTTTCAGAGCCTGTTATTTTAAGCATGTGGTTATATACTGCTGCTTTAACAAGCTCTTGCAAGGCTGATTCTTTCATACTAATCAGTAACTTCTAAAATATTTAACAACAGGTAAGTCATGGATGCCAAACAGTCTTCTTGCTTGAAGGATGCTGCCAAAGTTTTGAGCAGGATCCCAGCAGGTACCCCATCCCCAACACACACCTCAACAACATGTTAACACTTTAGTATCAGCATCAGGAGGAGGTAGAAGGATCAAGGGCTTAAGAGGAAGGAGACTCAGGGTTCTGGGGGTAGCAGCTATTTATTAATCCTTAGGGAAGTGTTTCTGTATTCTCCTAACTAGTTTGGTCGCACTGCAGAACATCAGTTTTGTTTATACTTTTCTTCTAGTATTCTTTTAAAGGGTTTCTGAGGAGGTTTAATATAAAGTTACTTTTTTTTTTTTTTTTAAGAAACAGGGTCTCACTTTGTCATCCAGGCTGAATGCAGTGGTGTGATCACAGCTCACTGCTGCCCAGAAATCCTGGGCTCAAGTCATCCTTCTACCTCAGCCTCCCAAAAAGCTGAGATTACGGGCATGGGCCTAAAGTTACTCTTTTAAATTTTATTTTTATTTTTTTGAGACAGCTCTGTCACCCAGGCTGGAGGGCAGTGGTGCGATCTTGGCTCACTACAACCTCTGCCTCCCTGGCTCAAGCCATTTTCCCACATCAACATCTCGAGTAGCTGGGACTACAGGCATATGCCACCATGCCCAGCCAATATTTTTCTTTCTTTTTTTCTTGTAGAGACGAGATTTCACCATGTTGCTCAGACTGGTCTCAAACTCATGAGCTCAAGCATTCACCCACGTTGGCCTCCAAAACTGCTAGGATTACAGGCATGTGCTTCTGCACCTCATCGCTAAAGTTACATTTTTAAAATCTGATTTATTTAGTGAATCAAATACAATTTAGCACATTTACTGCTGACAGAAAATGTAATAGGGGCCAGGCACAGTGGCTCACAGCTGTAATCCCAGCCCTTTGGGAGGTCAAGGTGGACGGATCATCTGCGGTCAGGAGTTCGAGACCAGACTGGCCAACATGGCAAAACCCCGTCTCTACTAAAAACACAAAAATTAGCCAGGCATGGTGGCAGATGCCTGTAATCCCAGCTATTTGGGAGACTGAGACAGGAGAATCGCCGGAACCCGGGAGACGGAGGTTGCGGTGAGCCGAGATTGCGCCACTGCACTCCAGCCTGTGCGATGGAGCGAGACTCCGTCTCAAAAAAACAAACAAACAACAACAACAAAAAGTAATAGGCCCTGTTTTTGATTCCCTGAAATTTCAAGGATGATTTAGTTTATAAATAATTGAATAAATACTGGTGTTCAAATTTGCAGAACTGAACATTGAAGTTTTACAAAACAGTACTATTGTCAGGAATGTTTTAACAATTCATTCATCTGTCTCCTACTCATGAGTGATCATCTGCTCTGTGGATCATATGTGCTTGATTCTCCTTGCTGACTAGCTGGTCCCAGACTGCAGGCAGCAGGACCAAGCCAAGAAGGGGTCATGGACAGGTCCAGAAGGAGAGAGTGTGAATCTATGTGTCTGACAGAAGCTTTGTTTACACGAGTAATATGAAAAGCATTCCAGAATGCCTCTGACCTTAATTCCCAGTCAAGCTGATAAGATAGCCTCAAGTCTCTCACTGTGCTACTGTGTCTGTCTGCTTAAGTCCTTGGCAGCCAGTTTACTCAAAATTTATTCTCAGGGCTTTGTGTTCTGAATTGTTCTTACAGCTTCTTGCAATACTCAGTTGTGATGTGTTTCCAGCAGTATATCTCTTAAAATAATCTCAAAAGTTAAGCAAACAATAATTATTTTTTGAAATTTTGAAATTTTTGTTTACCACTTCTCTGATTTCCTTAAAAAAAAAAAAGAAATCTGATTACACTTTTAAAGTGTCTTGATGAGAACTATTCAGTTGTTGAAAGAAGATTTTTGCTCATAAGCCTGCCTGCTGATATGTTAAGTGGCTCGTCTGTGCTTTTTTTAGTTTTGGGGTATCCTCTTGTTTATGCTTTTTCACTTCACTTTCTTGTTGGTAAGTCACTGCCGTTTTTATTGCTGTCAGTTTGCCAGCTGCTGAACACCCTTAACTCTATTTTGTGCTGCTTATTCTCTTCTATGAATTGACAGACAATAAGTCCAATATATCGATCAATAAACTGCCCTTGAATGAAGTACAAGAGCTGCCCCCCTCCTCGTTTTTTTTTTTTTTTTTTTCCAGTGAATGAGTTTTAGTACAGCCATCATGTCCCTCAGGATTGGTTGCCAAGAGAGTTCTTGCTTAGTTTCTTTTTCTGGGTTCTTTTGATCACATCATTATATGTATGAACTCATACTGGTGTGTGCGTGTGTGTATGTTTGTGTGTGACTTGTATGAGGCACACACGTGCTTGCTGGTGCATGTGCAATTCTTATACCCACTTGTATTTTTTGAAGGTGAGGGTAGGAATCGTAGTTTGAATTGCACAATGTGCTGTTTGAACTAACTAAGTTTCGCTCACAAATTTTATCATAATCACTCATCACTATCAGAAATCATCACAAACAATTAGGCAAACATGAATCAACAAGTTGTGCAGTTAAAACTGCAAAAAACTCTTATGAATAAAGAAGTATGCTATTATAGTCTCAGTTTCTATGCTGTGCAACAAGTGCAATAATTGAATGAAGAATAGGTTTCTTTCATTACTAATTTTTTACACAAAATCAAGGATAAAAGTTTAACATAATGATATCTGAGAGATAAATAGAGCCTTAAACTAAGAAGCAAAAGATTCTATATATTTGCTTTAGGAAAATATATAATGTTACTTAAAAGTGA
Source organism: Piliocolobus tephrosceles (assembly GCF_002776525.5). Classification (NCBI taxonomy): domain Eukaryota; kingdom Metazoa; phylum Chordata; class Mammalia; order Primates; family Cercopithecidae; genus Piliocolobus; species Piliocolobus tephrosceles. Next base: position 34,054,500 of record NC_045436.1, on the reverse strand, counting down.
ATTCTATCTGTATGTAGGTTTTTCTTGGTTATCAGAATTACCATCCTCTTCTTGGCCACTTCACATTTGAGGTTGCTAGCCAGGGAAGGTTCTCTTTAGTATAGAGGCTCCTTGACTTACAGTGGAGTTACATCCCGATAAACCCATCATAACTTGAAAACGCCCTAAGTCGAAAATGCATTTAACATGCTTAACCTACTGAATAGCTTAGCCTTGCCTACCTTACACGTGCTCAGCAACTTAAAGTAGCATACAGTTGAGCAAAATCATCTGGTAACACAGTGCACTGTAGAGTACCGGTTGTTTACCCTCAAAATTTCATGGCCACATGAGAGCTGGGTTCACTGCCACTGCCCAGCATCACACGAGAGCATTGTACTCCATACCTGTAGCATGGGAGAAAATCAAAATTCAAACTTTGAAGTACAGTTTCCACTGAATACTTACAGCTTTTGCACCTATATAAAGGTTAAAAAAAAAAAAAACAAAAAAAACTAAGTCTGAGACTGTCTGTGTTAGTGTATGTAAAGTTCACTTAAAAGATAAATATTCCTTATGATGAAGAATAACAAAACATTCTATCATGTATATTTTGGGGTTTTCCAACATTGTTCTGGATGGTACATGTCGTTGCTGCTTTCCTGTAAAATTGATAGTCAAGATTTGCTTCTACAGACAAGGGAATTTAAACTATTTTCTTTTCTTTTTTTTTTTTTTTTTTTTTTTTTGGAGACAGTCTGTCTGTGTTGCCCAGGCTGGAGTGCAGTGGCTGGCTGATCTCGGCTCACTGCTACCTCTCCCTCCTGGGTCCCAGTTCAAGCAATTCTCCTACCTCAGCCTCCCGAGTAACTGGGATTACAGGCACACGCCACCATGCCCAGCTAATTTTTGTATTTTTAGCAGAGACGGGGTTTCACCATGTTGGCCAGGCTGGTCTTGAACTCCAGACCTTGTGATCCACTCAACTCGGCCTCCCAAAGTGCTGGGATTACAGGCATGAGCCACCGTGCCCGGCCTAATTTAAACTATTTTCTATCATTATTTCTGTATATTATAATCTGAACTTTTAGCATGTATTTATGAGTTTATAACTTAAAATATTGAAATATTTCCAGGAAATCTTTGGGAAGAGAAGACTTTGAAAAAATAATTGCAGAGCAAGCAGTTGCAGCAGGTAATAGAATTGTTTATGTAATTAGAAAGTATGCCGTATACCTGTAGAACTCACATTTTCTCTAGAAATATTCATATTTATTTGTTGGTGACTCCCAGTATGAAGTGTTCAATATTATGTATTCTGTTAATGTAAAGAGTAACAATTTTTGATACTATATGTTTTTGTTGGACCTAAAACATTTTCTCTGTTTATGTTTACTTGCTGAAGAGTAGATAAGGTTAGATGGGAAGCTGACTCACAGACATTCACAGGCTTTGATCTTGAATCTAACTAAGTGTTCTTCATTTATGCATGAAAAATTCTACTCAACAAACTAAAATAAAGAATGCTTTTAAAGGTTAGGAGCAGTCATGGGAAAAAAGTTAACAGTGTTCTCACATTAATCATTAGTTTGAGAGAAAAATTAGATGTGTGACTTTGTCTTGCTGTCCTTTCCAAAGTTTCAGTACATGAACCATGAGGTTGCGTCTTTCTAAAAGTATGATATTGATAATAATAATAATGATAATAATAATAATGACTAACTTATATCGAGCCCCTCCTATTCTGAACATAAGCCCCACACTTGACAACAGTGCTATGAAGAGGGCACTGTTCTTTTTCCCACATTACAGATAAGAAAAAATGTGGTACTCAGAGTGTAAAGATTAAAGGAGATTATAGAAAGGGAAGATCGTACAGAACACCCTTGACATAACTAACTCCATCTTTAAAAAAGACTTCATTTTGTATTTCCTAGGGCATTTTGCCAACAAAAATAACATGTTTTATTTAATAAACAAATTTTAAATAGTGAAAACTACATACAACCAGATAAAAACACACTTTTTCACTATCAGTTCTCACCAGAGGACTCTGCAACTATAAAAAATTAAACCTTCAACAACTCAAAACGGTCGTCCTAACTGACACCTTCTTACATTCACTCATGATAAAAACTTGACATCTGCCACCAAAGGCTCTGCCACCTCAGAGTCTTTCTTATAAGACCAACAGACGGCCTGACCGAAACCAAGACTCCTTTTGTCTTCTTCACTATACCCACCCTCGTTTGTTAATTCTTTCTCCTATCTCTTTTTCCTTTCTATGTTAAATGTTACTTTGTTACAAAATATTTAACCTATAACATTTCTATTTTCTATATTAATTAAGCATTCTATTATGTATCACTTAAAATACTAACTGACTTGTGGAGTGACTTGAGCCTGTGTGCCTGTAGCTCTAAGAATAAGTAAACAAAAAGTCCCAAAAAAATTGCCGCTTGGCAAGGCGTGGTGGTTGACGCCTGTAATCCCCACAATTTAGGAGGCCGAGGTGGGCAGATCACCTGAGGTTGGGAGTTCGAGACCAATCTGGCCAACATGGCAAAAACCCATCTCTACTAAAAATACAAAAATTAGCCAGGCATGGTCGTGTACACCTGTAGTCCCAGCTACTCTGGAAGCTGAGGAATGAGAATCACCTAAACCTGAGAGGCGGAGGTTGCAGTGAGCTGAGATCGCACCACTACACTCCAGCCTGGGCAACACCACAAGACTCTGTCTCAAAAAAAAAAAAAAGAAATTGCCTTCTTGAAAACTTCATGTATCTCATGGCTTTTATGATAAAAAGTAATATTAATAAAAGCCTAACATTGTAAAAAGACACAGACATACAGAGGCTTATTTCTAACCTCATAGCACTCATGAAAATGCTATAGAAAGTAAATTACATATTCCAAGCAGACACTCTTTCTACTAACACTAAAAAACAAGAATGCTATTTTACTCAGGAAAAAAAAAATGCTTTGTAATCATTTCTAGACAAAATTGAGTTTCATGACCAGTGATTTGAAATTAACTTCGGTGTCTGACCCTTTCGCTGCTGGAAACCCTCAGCGAGGAAGACCCTCTTCATGAGGATGGATTGCTTTTGTTTTCAACAGAAAGATTGGAGGAATTTTGCCAAAATGTACTTAATACTGGAATTCAAATTGATCTTTTATAGTTAGGTTTCAGAGAGATAAAAATCTGTGTATTATATTCAAGTGGTCATTCTTTTTCAATGAATTAATTTGGGATATTTCTTCAGTTACTAGAATGTTAGACGCTAACCCAGGTAGATAATTTGGATATAGGGGTTTCATTTTAATCAGCAAATAGCACTAGTTGAAAATAGGAATAATGGCACAGCTTTACCAAAGTGGCGTATTTGATATGGCAGAACATGTATTATGTGATTTCAGGAGTTCCAGTGGAGGTTATCAAAGAATCTCTTGGTGAAGAGCTTTTTAAAATATGTTACGAGGAAGATGAAAACATCCTTGGGGTGGTTGGAGGCACTCTCAAAGATTTTTTAAACAGCTTCAGTACCCTTCTGAAACAGAGCAGCCATTGCCAAGAAGCAGGAAAAAGGGGCAGACTTGAGGACGCCTCCATTCTATGCCTGGATAAGGAGGATGATTTTCTACATGTTTACTACTTCTTCCCTAAGAGAACCACCTCCCTGATTCTTCCTGGCATCATAAAGGCAGCTGCTCACGTATTATATGAAACCGAAGTGGAAGTGTCGTTAATGCCTCCCTGCTTCCATAATGATTGCAGCGAGTTTGTGAATCAGCCCTATTTGTTGTACTCCGTTCACGTGAAAAGCACCAGGCCATCCCTGTCCCCCAGCAAACCCCAGTCCTCACTGGTGATTCCCACATCGCTCTTCTGCAAGACATTTCCATTCCATTTCATGTTTGACAAAGATATGACAATTCTGCAATTTGGCAATGGCATCAGAAGGCTGATGAACAGGAGAGACTTTCAAGGAAAGCCTAATTTTGAAGAATACTTTGAAATTCTGACTCCAAAAATCAACCAGACGTTTAGCGGGATCATGACTATGTTGAATATGCAGTTTGTTGTACGGGTGAGGAGATGGGACAACTCTGTGAAGAAATCTTCAAGGGTAAGGAAAACGTAATATTATCTGGAATATGAAAGCTATTTCATATTTAAGAGCAAGAAACAAAAGCGTAAAAATATATGCATCACTTCAAATGTTTTGATAAAACATATTTAAAACAATGGCAAAAGAATTGCAAAGCTGTAATAAACTTAAACAAAATTCTTTCTGCATTTGTTTGCTTACTCGATACATTACTCCAAAAATATTTATTGAGTGCAGTCTGCCTTTTAATTATGGAATGTTTTATAATGAAATTTGATAATTGTTTATATAAAAATATGTTTTCAATTATCTAGCTGACTTAGGTTGAATAATAAGAGGTATTGTTTTACAACAAGTCACTTGTTTCTTGTAGGAGGCAACTAAATGGATTTTTAATCAACATTTAATAGACATAAAAAATAATTTATTTGATTAATTGTTACCAAATGTGGAGGTTAAAATCTGTCATCCCATGGTAGAGAACTTTGGTAACTATTTAGTCTCAGGAAAGAAAGTTTGCTAACTCATAGTTGATAATACAAGCAAAGCTAAGAGAGAGATTTCACACATGTATAACTTTAGCAGAAGCACTATTTTTTCCCCAAAAGGAAAATAGCTTTATTATTATTTTCTATCATAAAATAATATATTGAGATGTTTAAAAATGAGTAATATTGAAAGGTGTTTATTGTAGCAAAAAAACGAAAAACTAATTATACACATTTTTGTTTAAAAGAAAAAAATGCTATTTTACAACTTCTTTTATCACGAAACAATATATTTTGTGCATCCTCCCATGTCATTAGATATAGGTTTATTTGGCTTCCTTGGAGTCTTACTGGTATCCCATTATATGGTTGTGTCCTACTTTATTTATTTATTCATTTATTTAGACGGAGTCTTGCTCTGTCGCCCAGGCTGGAGTGCAGTGGCGTGTTCTCAGCTCACTGCCACCTCCAACTCCAGGGTTCAAGCAATTCTCCCTGCCTCAGCCTCCCGAGTAGCTGGGATTACAGGCATGTGCCACCACACCTGGCTAATTTTTGTATTTTTTAGTACAGATGGAGTTTCGCCATGTTGGTCAGGCTGGTCTTGAACTCCTGACCTCAGGTGATCCGCTCACCTTGGTCTCCCAAGCTCTACTTTATTTAACTAGTACCCTATTGAAGGATATTTGGGTTGCTTTTGGCTTTTAGCTGCAAGAACACACATGCACATCTTTGTCCACACGTCCGCAAGTAAACCTTCTTGTGGTTCAGGATGATCACTTGAAGCCCCCTCTCTCTCACATCCTCCTTGGTACAGTCCTTTTTACTGTATGGTTTACTCTTTTATTTGTGTGGTGGAGGGCAGGGTTCCTTATGTTCTGGAGGCAAAGTTGAAATGGGGAAGTAGCCTCTCCTATAAGATTCAGATACCTCATGCTGAAGTCTCTGGAAAAATAATGACTTCCAAAAGGTAGTTCTGGGGAGCTACTCATGACAGAAAAAAAAATTCGGATACAAATCTTACCTTTGGAGGCTTTTTAATTTCCATACCTGCCTGATGGAGCAAGTACTACGGGAGAAGTGGAGAAGAGAAGAGAAACATGCTAAACGAGAAGGAAACAAACAAACAAACAAAAAAAAATAGAACAAAGAAAAAAGTAAAAGGGAGGGAGGGAAGAAGGAAGAAAGGAAGGAAGAATACATTTTCATAAGTACCATATTATACAAAAAATAGAACTTCAGGTTAACCAAGTGAGACTATTAACAAGAATATCGTGGCAAAAGCCTCAGCACTCTGCTTAGTGAGAAAGCATTGAAGCAACAGCATTTTGCATTGTTCACTGTAAATCTTGATTTCTGTGTAGAGTATACTCCAATATACTCTTCAAACGTCTGCATGCATTTTAGAACTCATAGCAAATTGGAACTATAAGAAAGCAAACTGTTCCTCTTCAGCAGTTTTAACACAAAGGGATTATTACTGTGTCTACTTCCCCTTCTTTTGTCTCAGAAAGATTTTGGAAACTTGAATAAACCACACTTGGTTCTCCTTTCCTTCATAGGTTATGGACCTCAAAGGCCAAATGATCTACATTGTTGAATCCAGTGCAATCTTGTTTTTGGGGTCACCCTGTGTGGACAGATTAGAAGATTTTACAGGACGAGGGCTCTACCTCTCAGACATCCCAATTCACAATGCACTGAGGGATGTGGTCTTGATAGGGGAGCAAGCCCGAGCTCAAGATGGCCTGAAGAAGAGGCTAGGGAAGCTGAAGGCCACTCTTGAGCAAGCCCACCAAGCCCTGGAGGAGGAGAAGAAAAAGACAGTAGATCTTCTGTGCTCCATATTTCCCTGTGAGGTTGCTCAGCAGCTGTGGCAAGGGCAAGTTGTGCAAGCCAAGAAGTTCAGTAATGTCACCATGCTCTTTTCAGACATCGTTGGGTTCACTGCCATCTGCTCCCAGTGCTCACCACTGCAGGTCATCACCATGCTCAACGCACTCTACACTCGCTTCGACCAGCAGTGTGGAGAGCTGGATGTCTACAAGGTAGGGGTGGAACAGGGCAATGATCATTTTACCAGCAAACTCACTGGGGTACAAGCACTGTGCCTAGGACCTGAATTATAATGCAACTGAAAGGCCACCTCTGCAGGGTCTTGCAAGCCCAGTCCTGGGAGCAGGTATGGTGCATTCATTATGTGGATGTTTTCCAGGCAGAAATAGCTCCGGATGTGCCCAGAAACAGAGATAACTGTTCTGTGAGAGGACTGCCACGCTCTCTTCTCAAAGAATGAGCAGAGAATGGAGGGAGGATAAGGTGCTCAAAGAATGGAGGATGGGGTGTAGGACCTGTGAATAGGAGAAGTTTAATAGTCAGTGAACCTGCCACTTCACTGTGGAAACTGAGTTGAATTATTAAGTGTGAGATAATTCGAAGTATGACTTATACAAGGAAACATTATCCTTTGTATCTGTAAGAGTACAGACACATGAGGATGATAAAAATTGCCTTTAAATAGATTACTTCAGTACAGAGTTCACATGATACTTTTCATAGACAGTTAACAGAAATCAAAATCACCTACTTAAGGCATTTTTGCAGCTTGGCCAAGGGCGGAGACATTTGAAAAACAAAGACTTGTCTTCAAATCTTGTTCTCTGCCTTACTCGCTTTGTAAACTAAGTTAAAAAAACCTTTATCATCACTTCTAAGAGAAAATAATGCTCACTCACAGAGTCTATATGTATGAATAACATACATTATGTCCCATAATCTTCATGAACAGGATTGTTATAAAGATTACGTTAGATAATACATGATATTCATCAGGCATACAGGATGAGCCAGCATCATTGTAGGCACGGGAGATATAGCAGTGACCATCCCTGATACCATTTTTTTTTTTAAATGTAACTACTATTAGTAAGAGAGCTAATGAAGAGATTTCAAGTTCTGTCTACTTCTTTAGAATTAAAAGTTTTTACTGTTTTTTTTTTTTTTTTTTTTTTTTGCTTTCTTTTAGACATTGGCACTAGGAATAAAGCATACTTCTCATTTGTATGGCTTGAATCATCTTCTTAACTTGCCACATAACATTCTGACATTTCAGAGCTGAACCCAACAGGAAATAAATAAATTATTGAGGAAGAAACAAATATTATTCATGATAATACATAAGCTCTTGTCTTGTTTTGTTCTAGATGGTAGAAGTAAAACCTTACTTTAAAAAATTCCTAACAGGAAATTCCAAACAGAGCCATGATTCCCTTGGGGAAAAAGAGGCCCATGTATAATTACAGAAAAAATAATTGGCTTCAGTTAGGTTAAGTTTGATGGCCTCTTGCGGAGTTTACTGTATTTATTTGTAGACATTTTCTATCTTGAGACTGTCTCCTCTCTTAGAATTGTGAGAAGGAAGTCTTTCTTCCTTGCAAACTGCTGTAATTGCTAACAGAAGTAGCCCTCTTCTACTTTTGGTTATTTCTATCAAGGATATAGGGTATAGTTCTCAAATATCCTAACAAGCATTTTGAAACTATGGTCCTCACTGTAAGGTATAAGGACAACAGCCACAGAGTTCCCTGAAGAATCTAACTAGAGCCATAGCTAGATAGTAAATTACCTTCTATGCCAGTCCTCATCTCTACTTTTTCTTCACTTCTGGTTTTGCTTGAGATTACTTGGAGACAGCTGAAAATAAATATAGAAGGGTTTCAGATATACACAATGTATAATCATAGGCCCACCCTATGAGTGCCAATGGCTTCAAAAGAATAGTCAACCTTATTTATTCCAGGACTTGATTATACTATGGCTTTATTTAATTTCGTTTTCTCTCTTCTGTCTCTCTGGGGGTTTTGGCCATTTTTCTGTTTCTCTCTGTGTTCATTTACCAATTGTTTCAGCAAATATATACTGGTTATCCAGCATTTGCCAGCATGGGTGGGCAATGGCTACAGAGCTAGAGGGTACAATCCCTGTGAGGAAAGTTCACATATGGAGAAGGAGAAGAGGGCAGAATGGACCAACACCAGATTTCCGTATGACGTGACGAAGGGATGCAGTATGTACAAGGGGCTACAAAAGCAGATATGGCAGGCCCCTAACATCAGGTAGGGTAGGGGTAGAACTTCTTCTGATTAGCATATTTATTGAGCACCTGTGATAGCCATCATGATGAGCATTTCTTATGTGCTCATTGCTGAGAAAAAGCTCATGGGTGACATTGACACCTGGTTCATTATTATCGGGCACAGGTAATATAGGAGTGAATAAACTAAACAAACTCAGAGAACTTACATATGATTAGGGGAAAGAAAGACAGTAAACAAATGAGTAAATTTATAGTCTTTCAGTTAGTATAATAATATGAAAGAAAAATAAAGTAGGTTAAGGGGAAAAAGAAGGGCAATAGGTAAGGGGTGATTGCTGTTTCTTAGAGGGTGGTAGCAATCGGCTTTTCTAATAAGGTGAGGTTTTAGCAGGGACTGAAGGAAAGGAGGGACAACCAAGTGGTTATCTGCAGAGAGATTGCTCAGGAGAAAGGAATAGCAAGTGGGAGCATGTTTGATATGTTTAAGGGATAATGGAAGGCAGTGACATTGGAGCTAAATGAGAAATATGGAGAATAAGAAGATAAAGTCAGAGACTAGGAGAAAGACAGGTCATGAAGAAATCTGGAGTCACAATAAGGGTGTCAGCATTCACTCTGAGTGGGGAATTTCTGAAGATTTGTGCCTTCTTTCTTTTTTCCTTTCTCACCCTCATCCTTCACAGTTGAGGTTTTGGATCAGAATAGGGTCTTATAGTTACAATAAATATTTGGAGGAGAAGAAAAATGCAGCTCTTAGAATTAGGGGGTTATTTGTGGATTTAAATTAACTATTTGCTTTCTGCAACCAGTATCACAGACAGATAAAAATTGCCTGTAACATCAACAACAATGATGATGATAATGACAAGGTTAATACTTAAATTTTAGATAATAGCTTGATTTCCAGTGGTCCTTCAAGCACCACCATTGTTTTTACCTACTGGTTCAACATCTTCATTTCTATAACTGTGATTAGTATCCATTAGACATGTAATTTCTATGAGGACCCCAAGGGTCCTTTAGAAAAAACACTTCTTTTTACTTTTATGATTATTAATATCTTGGTTTTACATTGCACAATTTTACTACATTCATATGACATTTATTGGGTAGTGACTTGAGGCAAAATACTATTTTATGATGAGGAGGATATAAAACAAGCAAATGATCCCAACATCTTTAAACAATGTATTATAATTCAAAAATATATTGTTTCTACAAAAACTATCTTATATGGTGAAAAAAAAGACATGAAATGATATGATGAGTCAGTGACAAATCTGGGAGTAGAGCCAACTGTTATTGTGTTCACAGGGCTGTGCTGCCTCTCAGTGCAGTGACTGAATGTAATGGGTCTAAACCTTGTGCATTTCCTGAAAGAGAAAGCCATTTCTGGGAGTATCTGATTAACCCTGATCCTCCAGAAGGCCTGAGCAATGAGATTTATGCTGTATGACTTAATTTCTTCTATATGATATAGCCTGTGATTCTTCCTGAGCATTTATTTATAGTATGGAAAATATATTATGTCTAGGTGGAGACCATTGGCGATGCCTATTGTGTAGCTGGGGGATTACACAAAGAGAGTGATACTCATGCTGTTCAGATAGCACTGATGGCCCTGAAGATGATGGAGCTCTCTGATGAAGTTATGTCTCCCCATGGAGAACCTATCAAGGTAAGGCAGATGATATATTTTCTAGGAGATATCACAAGAGCAAATGCATATTAGTTGATTATCAAAACCATAGTGTATCAGTTGGGGTTCAGTTGAGGGAGAGAGAGAAAGCAAAATCTATAGAGAACACAACCTTCTCTAACTTGTTTACATTGGAAGAAATTTATTATAGGATATAGGCTTACAGAATCATTGAGAGGACAGAAGAACACCTCTATAAGTTGGACTTTCAAAAAAATGTCTCCCATAGTATGGGGATTTTCCATTGTCAAAATAAAATAGCTCCTAAAGGCAAACTTCAGAACAACTGCATTTTCAAAAATCTCAAAGCTGATTCCAAAACTGTCCCACCAAAGCCACAGTCAGGAAACTGCCATGTTTGGAAAGCTGCTGCCTCTCCAAAACCATATCTACTGTAATAATCAGCAAGATGGCAATCCTGCATCATGACTGTTACAAAGTGAGTGACGGGAAAATGGACTCTCTAGAAGCATGCTATAGAAAACACGAAGGCTTCCACAATTGTGCTTGAGTTATAGTGGAGATGGTGCCTGCCAAATCCCATGCAACTATGCATCTGATTTACCAAGCCTAACTGCATTTAAAAGCTGCAAGTTAGTTTAGAAAATGTAGTTTTGGTTTTCCAACTCCTGGAGGAGAGGATATTACATTTGAATGGATATTGACTGCTAATCCACCAATATTTTCCAAGGCACATGACATTTCAACATTTCTAGATGAGCCAGATTCCAGACTAATATCTCACCACACATGAGGAAATAAAGTTAACATGGTAGGCATTGGTTTAATAGATAGAATATAGGCAGATTACCTTTATTTGTCTCACAGTGAATCTGTCCCTTAATTTTTATAGGACAGGCCCCATTTGACTACCTTCAGAAATAAGCCTTTGAGGTATTGTAAAATCTTACCTAGTATGCTATATAACATATACAGAAGAAAGAAGAAATTTAAAAACAAAACTATGTATTTAGAGGTTTATCCTTAACTCTCTTTAACCTTAATAGGAGCCATATGTTTAAGCTTTCATAACTATTTTCTAAGTCTATTGTCATCCCATTTATATGTTTCTGTGCAACACACTTTTCTAAATGTAAGGGTATAAAATCACAATCTTTTATTATGCATGGATTCTGTGCATCAAAAATTTGGATAAGGCATACCAGGAATACCTCGTCTGTGCTCTACAATCTATGGGACCTCAGCTGGGAATACTGAAATGGGTGAGGGTGCCTGGAATAGCTGGGATTGCAACGATTGGAGCTGGAAGATTCATTCCAAGACTGCTGCTTCACTTACATGTCAGATTCCTTGGTGGGGGTGGCTGAAAGGCTGGGTTCAGCTGGGATTGTTAGTGTTACATGTGGTGCGCTAATATGTATTTCTTATGAGGTGGTTCATTTCCCACTGAACAAGACTGGTGGAAGCTCCATGACTTAGTCTTGGAAGACACACAGCGACACTTCCGCTGTATTCTATCGGTCAGAGCAATCATAAGTCTGCCCAGAAGAGAGAGGGCTTAAAGCCCATGAATCAATAGAAGGAGTGTAAAATAATTTGCAAGTATGTTTTAGAAGCATCACAATACCTGACTTTTTCAGATTTAGTTTCTATAATTGCATTTTTTTAGAGGAGGACTATATATTTCTTTCTCTTTCTAATCTGTTTAAGGGGGCTTGTAGCATCAAAGTAAATGTTAAAAATATATAGACTATTAACAACATTTTCAGTGATTTTCACACAAATGCATTTTATAATTAAGATGTGTATGTTTGGTGTGGAGGAATATTATGGCATTTTTGTTATTTGTATAAATGTATTTTTAGATTTTTGTAAGTTGGAAGAATTATTTATAGTTAGTTTCAAAGATAGTTACCTGCATAATGATAGGCTAGTTTAAAAAACCTATAAAGGGAGTCATTAATCATACCTTTTTATGTGTAGTAACCTGCAGTCCTGGGAAATATCTGACGTCCTTAAGAGATACCTGTGAAACATCACAGAGGCAGAGTGGAGAGTATTTTTAGTAGGGAAACTTTAATGTGTATCAGAAAGGAGCATATTGTGACTTAAACATCGTCATTTAATCCTTATAACAACACTTTAAAGAGGAATCTACAATTCACCAGCAGACACGAGCAGTCAAGTCTCCTATGTGTCAGTATTTGGAGTCGTGTCCATGTGGCTTCAAAGCCCAGGCTTTTTCTGCTTTTTGCCCTGCTACCTCTCGGTATAGAATTGAAGTCAAAGAATAGAAAATATTTTCTTTTTTTATTTTTCAAACTCTGTACTTTCCTCTAGCATGTCACATGGGCAAATCATTCATCTATTCACTTATTCCTATTGTTTTCCTCACTAACATCCATCCAGTCAGGCTTAGAAAGCAGCAGGTGGGTTGGTGACAGAGACCAGTGGGCTGAGTGTAACCGTGAAAGTCGGTAGGTGACAAGTGAACATGGAAGCAAACTTCTAGTACCCCTCCTTTCCTAAGCCTAGAGGCCTATGATGAGAAATGGGCTCTGCCACAAGCAGTCCCAAATAAAAGATGTAGGTTCCCATTCAAACTTTTCCCGGGAGTCAGAATTCTGCCTTTGCCTTTCATTATTTGGCACGGAAGTCTGTTACCAGTGAAAAGAGATCTGCTCGGGGCACAATGTGTATCTTAAACACACTGTGTTTTAAATCTTGCTGATTAATTTGAAAAGCTCTCTAAGAAAATACTGGGGTTGAGAGATTCAAAACTGGAGAAGGGGAAGAAGGCAGCATGGCGTGGAAGGACTAGGAGGGACACTTGCCTTGTCTGCATGACTTCGGTTTTTACGAACAGAATATATTTACATTTTAATTATGAAATAAAATAAAAATGCTATGGTAAATTTAACATATAATAAGCTGGAGTAACTATAGGAAGAAAAACTGGTTTAACCAGAAGAATGCTCACAGAAAGCAATAATTCCTCAATCTAAATATGCTAAAGTCGTCGTTGATATTTATGGGCAAGAGTCTTTATTCTATCTATCTACCTGTCTGTCTCTCTATCTATCACTTGTTATATGTGTAAATTCATATTTTCCTAAAAGAGACAAAGCCAGATATATAACAGACATCTAAGTTTTGCTTGTTAATGTAAAACGTTGATGCGGAAGTTCTTTAAAAATAATCAAACCCTGCATTTTATAGGTGAAAACATGATCAGAGGGAAGTAAAGAGACTTAAGGAAGCCAGACTACCAGTTACTAGTAGAGTTTGTTAGAATACAAAGTTCCTGATTCACAATCTAGTGCTTTTGTTTGAAAATTTTGTAGAATTCATATGACATCTTAAAAGTAAATGAGTCTGGGAAGTTTCCAGCAGACACCTGAAATTACTTATTAAAACTAGACAGAACTGAATTCTTCTGATATCTAAATTATATCTAAGTTACTGAGTTCTTGGTCTTCATTCAAAATGCATGTATCTAATACAACTTTTTAAAATGTTTGAGTAAACATAGAGTTTGAAAATAATGAACATGGTATCATCATTGTCATTTAAAATATCCCCACTTTAGCTTGCATTGTAGTAGCAGTAATTTCAGTATTTGTGAATTCTTTAAGATCATCAAGTAATCAGACCTTTGAAGATTCCATTGTTAAATATCCTGCTTTGGCTAGGCAAGGTGACTTATATTTGTAATCTTAGCACTTTTGGAAGGTTGAGGCAGGAGGATCACTTGAGCCCAAGAGTTTGAGAATCAACTGGGCAACATAGCAAGACCCTGTCTCTACAAACAATTTAAAACTTAACCAGGTGTGGTGGTGCATGCCTGTAGTTCCAGCTACTCAGGAGGCTGAGATGGGAGGATCATTTGAGCCCAGGGTTTTGAGGTTACAGTGAACTGATGGTGCCGCTGCACCACAGCCTGAGTGACAGAGCTAGACTGTATCTCTGAAAAATAAATAAAATAAAACATTCTGTCTCAGTGGTTTTCCAAGTCATTGGAGACTTCCAGAATTCCTAAAATTTTGCCACAACGTATCCCAGACTGCCCCTTATATCTAGGCATGGCACAAATCTGATCTTTCATCAGTCTGGACTTTTAGTTTCATGTATATAGACATCGTCGTCAGACTCAAGTAACTTCCACTTTCTGCTTCCTCTGTCATTTTCTGCTTAAATATTACAATTTCATTTCCTCAGTTGTAAGTCATTAGAGCAGTGGGATAGTGTTTAGTATAAAGCTATTTTAAGGTAAAATGTCTAAAAAATATATTTAATATCCTTAGAGCTAGCTTCATTTGCCCTTCTTTGTCAGTGTTTGGGAAAACAACTCCAGGAGTCCAGAAATTATATCTGTCTCACTTGATGGAGAGGTGGCAGGTTCACATAAACAGCTCATATCCCCCTTGCTATGTTGCTGTGGTAACTGTGATCCCTGTGCATGGAAACTTGTTTCAGAGGTTGAAGACAGACACAATTAAGATGGTTTGTGTAATAAATCTAAATGGGAAAGAGTTAGGAAATGTGACTATTGATTCTGCACTAGTCATTTTTAATTGCATATGAGGAGTAGAGGGAAATTGGCTGGAGGTTTTGAGGAAAGGGGTGGTGTGCTGCGGGTGAATGGTAAAATAATTTAGACAGGGTATCCAAACGACGCTGACAAGTAGGAAGTGTTTTACCAGTGACTGGGAACATCACGTTATTTTTTGCTTTCAGATGCGAATTGGACTGCATTCTGGATCAGTTTTTGCTGGCGTTGTTGGAGTCAAAATGCCCCGTTACTGTCTTTTTGGAAACAATGTCACTCTGGCTAACAAATTTGAGTCCTGCAGTGTACCACGAAAAATCAATGTCAGCCCAACAACTTACAGGTAGTAATTATGTTAAACACCTAAAATCTCTTGTTTTTGTTTATATACAATTGTCATTTTCCCCATTGATTTGATTCATTGTTCATAACTTTTTTCTTCCTTAATCATGAAGAAAAAAGAAACGTGATAACTTTTATCAACCTCACTTTAACTTTTTTACACTGCTTATTAGCCTAAGAATGACTCGCCTGAGGTGTTTGTGGCCCAATCATAAATCCAGGACAGATATTACCTATTCTTCCATCATTCTTCTTTTAGAAGCCTATATTAACACTCTCAGTACGTTGATAGGTGTTCTGACATCAGCTAGTACACTGCAGTGAAGTTCTGGCAGTAACCACCCAGACTGAGCACAGTCATAACCACAAGTTAGAGGGCACAGAACCCAACAAGCCTGCCCTTAATTCAGATGCTAGCCACCCTTCGGGACCTAAGTGTGCATTTATACTGACTGGGCTACAATTTTGGGGGTTCCCATGAACCTCTCAAGTTAGATGATTAGCTAAAATGACTCAAAAACACTTAGGGAATTGCTATACTTACTATTACAGTTTTATGTTGGAGGATACAAATCAGAACCAACCAAACGAGGAAACAGATTGGGTAAGGTTTGGGAGGGTCCCAGGTGCAGAGCTTCCATAGAATCAGAACTTATCTCCCTCCGACCACATCAATGGGTTTACAAACCAGGAAGTTCTACCACACTGAGCTTTGAGTTTGATGTATGGAGTCATTGTTTTCATTATGTAAGCATGATTGGTTGAATCACTGCCATGTGACTGAACTCAGACACCACCCCCACTCTCCTCCTCAGAGGTTAGGCTAGCACAAAACCCCAACCTTCTATCCACAAGACTGATTTTTCTGGGGCCCTGCCCCCATTCTGAGTCATCTCATTAATATAAACTCAAATGTGATCCAAGGGCCTCATGGAAAACAGATACTCCTATAACTCAAAAAATTCCAAGAGTTTTAGAAGCTCCCTCCCTGCAATCAAGGACAAAAGCCAGTCAAATGCCCTATCATACAGGGAAGAATTTACCAGAGGAAAACTAACTGGTCATCAAGGATTTTTCAAAGATCGCAATTTTATGCACTGGCAGCAAGTGTTAACACAGTCAGAGGAGCCATGTGTCATCTAGCATCAGAAGAACCTCTATTTTCACTGTCTCCTTGACAATATGTAGTGTACAGCCTGCTTCAATAAAATCTGCCATTTTGGTATCACTTCTCCCTTTAACCAGAAATTAAACCAGTCTGTGGTAAGTAGAAATGTATCTATCATGTACATTTTGTCTCACTATATTGGAAACTCTTAAGTAACAAAGAAGTTTTTCAGATCTATACAGTAGCTAAATTACACCAAGCAAGTTAAGTTTCCTATTCTCAGAGGTAACTCTTTAATAGCATCTTCTCCCTTCTTGTGCATTTATTTATTTAGTTAGTTTTTGGGACCAGGTCTTGCTCTGTGGCCCAGTTTGGAGTACAATGGCACAGTCTCGCCTCACTGCAACCTCTGTTTCCCAGTTTCAAGTGATTCTCCTGCCTCATCCTCCCAAGTAACTGTGATTATAGGCGCCCACCTCAATGTCTGGCTAATTTTTGTATTTTTAGTAGATACTGGGTTTTGCTGTGCTGGCCAGGCTAGTCTCGAACTCCTGACCTCAAGTGATCTGCCCGCCTTGGCCTCCTAAAGTGCTGGGATTACAGGAGTGAATCACTGCACCTGGCCTTCTCCCTTCTTAAAGCACCAGCATCCTTTCCTTTCCAGCCCAGACTCTCAGTTGATAATCTTGCCTCATATTTCACCACCAGAATAGAAGTCAGATAGGAACTTTGCCACCTTCATGCTGTAGGTTCTCTCAGCAGAGCTACCCCAGTACCCATCTCTTCCTTCTTTGTTCCCATTACATTGGGCCAGCTCCCCTCCTGCCCCTGGTTGATACAGCTTTGCTGTGAGTGCTATTTCCTCTCACCTTCTCATTAACTTTTCTGCAGAAATTAACTCTTTCTGTCTATGATTAATTTCTCTCTGATGAAATGATTATTCCCAACAGAATACAACCATATCTATTAAAACTCTTGAAAAATAAAAACTTCCTTGTTTCCAAGTCCAGCTTCTGCTACAATTTTAAATTTCTGCTCTGTTTTATAGCAAAACTGAAAGAAGTTGTCTATACTCACTATCTGTATTTTTTCCACCTCTTATTTTCTCTTCAACTCACTTCAATCAGTGTTAACTCCACTCAAACGGTTCTTATCAAGGTCATCAGTGTGCCCTGCTAAAATCATTGTCAGTTGGCTGGGCGCAGTGGCTCACGCCTGTGATCCCAGCACTTTGGGAGGCTGAGGGGGATGGATCACGAGGTCGGGATATCAAGACCATCCTGGCCAACACGGTGAAACCCCATCTCTACTAAAAATACAAAAAACTAGCCAGGCATGGTGGCGGGCGCCTGTAGTCCCAGTTACTCAGGAGGCTGAGGCAGGAGAATGGCGGGAACCCGGGAGGCGGAGCTTGCAGTGAGGAGAGATTGTGCCATGGCACTCCAGCCTGGGCGACAGAGCAAGACTCCGTCTCAAAAAACTGTCAGTTTTCTCTCCTTATCATCTCAGAAGCATTTGAATAGGCTAAGAACTGCCTCATTTAAACATGTTCTTCTTTAAATTTTTGGCACCGCACTCACCTAGTTTTCTCACTACCCCATGTCTACACCTTCTCAGTGTCTCCTGTTGGAACTCCTTCCCTACCAAACCTTTATTGTAGTGCCCAGAGCCTCTGTTCCTATTCTCTTCTGTGTCTGAACTTTCATGACTCTAACCATTTTTAAAAAAATCTTTAGCCCATCCTATGATTCTCCGCGGAGCTACAGACATATATATCCTATTACATATTTCCACTTGGATGACTAATTGACATATTAAAATGAACTGGACCGAATTAGAATGAGTGATTTCCCACACAGACTAATGAAATCCACTTCCTTCCCACCCAGGCGAACTTACCAATCACCTTAAAATGATATCACCATCCACCTAGTTATTCAGACCATCGACCTTACAGTGATCATTTCTTCTCCTCTCTTTAAAGAGACACTCCTTAACTATCATAACTATAGCAACAACCTTCTCCTCACATACACTCTCATTATCCTATTTTATCTTCTCAGTTCACACCTGTATCTGAAATTGTCTTATGCAGTATTTATTTATGTGTTGAGTGTCTGCCTCCCTTTGCAGAATGTTAGCTTCCTGTGGCACACATTCTAGATCCCCAGCTCCTAGATAAGCGCCTGGAACACAGAAGGAAAGCAAGAAGTATTTACTGGTTGACTGTTGACTCCTGGATATGAAAACAACTCAGTATAACCTGAGAATTGGAAAAATCCCTGGGTTTCATTGTAATGGTAGTTGGCCTATGGTCCTACTGGGTATAATAGGTAGGGATAAGATTCCATACCCTGAGATAATATGATTCTACTCTCTCTGTAAGCGTTAAGAGGAATCATTCTATTAAGTAGGAGTCAGTTACCTGTCCTTTCACTGATATCTGTGTTTCTCTTTCAGTGTGCAATGATGTGTTATATGTGTATGTGCATGCTGAGGAATCCTACCTTACAACAAAACTTCTACACATAAAAAACATATTTTCCTTTTTTTCCTATATTGATTGTTTTTAACAGTATAAAACTAAACTCTTTAAAAATCTGGCATTTTGTATCTCAAAGTCTGGTGGTCTTGAGTCATGTTAGGAGGCACTGATGTTAACTACTCATTTTTCTTCAAAATATAATTCAGGATTTCAAGTATTTCAGCAGAGGACCACAACACGTTGACATATATTTTTGGCAACAGGACAATGCTTATGACTTAAATCTTAGATTCACTATATTGGCAATGTTACTAAAATGCACGTACAGGTTTGTATAGCATAGATGGTGTTATCTTTTAAATAAATTTTTTATTACTGTAGTAACACATGCCCATTTCAGAAAATTTACCAAATTGGTAAATTATAAAGTGAATAATAGGAATAAGTCATAATCTCACTACCCAGAGATAGTAACTATTAACATTTCTCTTTCTTTGTTTCAGTTATGTTTATATGCACATACATGGATGACACTGAAATTTTAATTTAATTTATATTGAACTTCAGCTCATTTGCTGAAGTCATTTCTACTTTTTATAGACAAATATGATATATCTTTTTTCCTTTTGTATTGATTTCAATAATAATTTACTTTCCTTTTATTCTCATATATGAGGTATTTATGTCTTGCCTAAGGGAAAGCAGTAGTTAATACTGTCTTACTTAGGCAAAATACAAATACTTAATGTGAAATACTTTCAACAGCTTTTTAAATTTCTTTCTTTGAGAGATACTTCACTTTTCTTCCATGTACTAGGAGAACTTGAAATAATTAAATAATTTAAATTTCAATTAAACATCCGATGCTTTGGGAAATTTAGTCAACAGTAGCGGCATGATTTTAGTTTTACTCAAAGTACAGTACAAGAAGCAGATGCTAAAGAAGGTGTACAGAGACAAAACGCAGTTTTCTTTGGAGAGCTTTATTGATGATACATTAAATTCTGGAATGATATTTCTTTAATAATACAATAATCTGTTTAATATTGAATGTAGCTTCCATGATATATTTTTGAAACACAGGTAAATTTAGGACACAGAATACATACCTATACCCAAAAAAAACCCGTATCTTCAAATTTCCACTTCCAAATTCTAACCAGTGATTCAGAATGTAGCAGGGTAGTGACAATTATACATTACTGTCTTTTAAACATTGTCAGGAGTTTTAATTTTAGGGGATAATATTCTGCATTTTGTTTGCTTTTTTGAAGTAACGAAAACTATTACAGACTAATAGAGACCACATCAGATCAGTGGGTCAGTGCATCCATGTCTACTACATTAGATCCAGGTCAGTGGGTCAATGTTAGAGGTTTATGTGGTGATCCAGGGATCATTAGAAACAAAAATGGCAAGTGGGGAGGATGCAGGGATGCTGTCCAGTGTGTGGAGTAAACAGGCCTAGGATCTCTTATTTGTAGGACAAGTCTGAGCACATTGTGCCAGAGAAAAAATATTGCTAATAATCATTAGTAAGTAGAGTGGCGATATGTACAATTAAATCTCACTTGAGTCCTGCTAATCTACAATTCATAAAAATTTTATTGAAAGATTCAAAAGTTGCTGTCACATCATTTTTGTCATTGTAATTTCGATTCACAATTTCTTGCCCATGATTACTTTCTTTGCCCGTGATTACGGTAATATTTACAAAATTAATGAATTAATAAATGGACATCTTACGTCTTTCAACTCAGGAAATCTTAATACTGTCATGGTTATGTGTGGATACTTTGCTATTATTAAATCTTTGGATTATTTTTTCACTACTGCAAATTGCACTGTTGTGTGGATATTATTTTTGCAAAAATGTTTTATAATTTTTTCCAATATAAGTGAAATACATTAAGAGCAGATAAACATTTATGTCAGTATTATATTTTAATATTTTTATTTTAATATTTTCAGATTACTCAAAGACTGTCCTGGTTTCGTGTTTACCCCTCGATCAAGGGAAGAACTTCCACCTAACTTCCCTAGTGAAATCCCCGGAATCTGCCATTTTCTGGATGCTTACCAACAAGGAACAAACTCAAAACCATGCTTCCAAAAGAAAGATGTGGAAGATGGCAATGCCAATTTTTTAGGCAAAGCATCAGGAATAGATTAGCAACCTATATACCTATTTATAAGTCTTTGGGGTTTGACTCATTGAAGATGTGTAGAGCCTCTGAAAGCACTTTAGGTTTGTAGATGGCTAATGAGCAGTATTAAAATTTCAGGAGCCAAGTCACAGTCTACTCTTTCTCCCATTTAACATGACAAAATGTACTCACTTCAGTACTTCAGTTCTTCTGGAGGAAAAAACACACACACACACAAACTTAAAAAGTTACTTTTGGGGCAGTATTTCTGTTATATAACCATCACTTACTACCTGTACTCAAAATTCAGCACCTTGTACATGTATCAGATAATTGTAGTCAACTGTACAAACTGGCGGAATCACCTACAATCTCATATCTTGGTGGAATACCATGGTTATGAAAGTGTGTTTGTGATAGTGTTGTCTTAAAAAAGGTTTCTAAATAGAAATTACATTCTTTGACACCCTCAGTTCTTTCAAACTTTCAACTCTGCATTGTATTGCATTTTCTCATTTAACTGTTAGTATATGTTTGAATATAGGCTGACGTTTTTTTCTCTATTGCACTTTCCCCTTTTTTTCTTTTTAGAAAATAAGCAATTAGGGATTAGATGCAATACAATTATAAAATAGTTCTGTAAATATCAAATATTATTTTTAGTTCTTGAAGTTAAAAATACTCTCCATAGTAATGTGTGTTATAACAATAAATGTTTCTTTTGTTTGACATGTTTTAAAATTCTACAATGGCAAAAGCTATTTTAATCCATATTAGCAATTTAATTCCTATTAATTCATTTTACTATCATAATAGCAAAGTATTCCAAATAAAAGAGGTTTCTATCTTCTATTAAAATGCAGTAATACTATTCAAATCTAATTGAGCTGGAAGCAACATGGGAGTAAAGTAATAATACAGAGGACTCACCATAAAGGACATTGGTAAAACATTTACACATGTACACACACATGCAGGCACACTTGGAACAATATGGACCTACTTCAGCAGACATCTTCTATTGCCATGCTGAGACATTTAAAGTTTTAAGAAGAAAATCTAAGTACAGAAGTAGAAAATAAGACTTGTTTGTTTGGTGGATATCTCATTTTTCTTGAGTATTTGTGCTGAACATTTTGGTGCATGTCTATGAACTAAGAATCAAGTTTTTGTCTCACTAAATATACATATATGAAGTGTTTTTATTCTACTTGGAATATCCTGATTTAAAAAAAAAAGATTGTTAGTATTGATGAAGCAAATGAGGCAGTGACTACATTATGGAAATGTCTAAGTATTTTTTCCAGAGCTTCAACTTTTTTCTTTTCTTTTTTTTTTTTTTTTTTTTTACATAAACCTTTAAGCAGTTAGGAACTTTTATTTTTAATTAGGTCAGTTGAAGTTCTCTGGTGAACTAAAAAAAAATCTACGTTTTGGCTGGGGATAAGGATTTGATTTTAAAAAGAGCTCGAATTTAAAGCAAGAAAAAATGAACCTTGTAGTTTTAAAATCAATATTCGCAGAGCTGTAGATAGGCGGAACTCTTATTTGGGGTTCTGAGAAATAACTCAGTTTAAAAATTCTTTAATTGCCTCCATTAGTACCCAGGCTAGCCCATGGTGACATCAGGAATATTCATTATTGATTGGCCTCTAGTATTCCAAGGGTACTACTATAGATATTACAATGATGCTGTTTACTAAGTGATAACCCAATGTCTTACAGGACTGACTTTGACTCAATAAACACTCACCCTATTATTGGAAAGTACCATAGGCCTTGAAGAAGTATAGTTACATCCTCACAAATATATGAAGTTAAGTCACTACTTACAAGGAAAACAAAAATGTAAATACATGTTTCTTTCTGGAACAGAACTCTTATTATGGGGAAATAATAGAAATAAAAAAATATAAAAGCATGAAATGGAATGTAGTCTTGATCAAACATTTCAGCAGACCTCAGTTTGCCCTCAAAAAGTTCAATCAGAATTCAAAAAGTATTTTGTGTGTTTGTGATGTATTAGCATATACACAAAACAAATGAGGGGAATGTATATACTCTTGGTGAAAAGTTGTATGGGAGTTTCTTGTACTATTCCTACAACTTTTCTATGAATTTGGCATTTTATCTACATAAAAATTTATGAAAAAATATATTTTCACAGAGAAGTTAAATCATCTGTGATAGGTTCCCCAGACCAGCCTACAAAGACCCATTAAACACAGAATAATTTGTGGATCTTAAAGAGGATGAACATACATTTCCATGACAGAGTCCATACGAAATTCACAATTCAGATGCTAAAAAATTTAAGGAATTTCTTTTTTTCTCTGTCTTATCTGCTTTGAAGCATAGAGATTAGGGAGAAACTTTTCAGATCCACACCACTGATGGTAGCCAGAGTAGAGACCCTGGAGAATAGGTTCTTAAAATAAATAAGGGGCCCAAGTCAGAGCTTTGATGTATTGGGGATAGAAAAGTAGTGGACAAACAGCCTGTAATCAGGTTGGGGACTACTGATACTGAATTATGTTGCCATTTAACTATCCTAAAAAATAAGACTGGGTCTCAAGACTGCTTCCGTAACAGTTTCTCCTGAAAATCCGGGAGCTGAAAATCCTTCTGTTCTGGTTATATAGTTTCCATTCATGGCTTCTTGTCCTGTTATTTTTTGTGTTAAGTACACTATATAAATTAACTCCTTACACATTTTTCTCAGGCAAGCACGGAGTTATACTCAAGTTTCCTAAAGATGCTTTGCATCAAGAAGCAAAGGGAAATACAGAATTAAAATGTTTCTTCCCATTTTGCTTTGTCTTTCTATATCTATCTAGACTTTGTAAGAAAATGCAAAGTGTATTTTTAAGAAAACGTAAATAAGAATAGATTCATTTACTCAATTTCATTTATTCATTCATCAAGAATTTATTGAAAGCCTATTATGTGCCAGGAATATTACTATATTTTTGAAATTTAAAGATAAAGTATGGCCCAATCTATCAAGAATGGAAAGTGAGAGAAAAATGTAAGACATAATTACAACATTCTGTGGGAGCACAAAGTAGGGGACTCAGTTCTTAGAAAAGTCCTTTGGTCTTAGAGTTCATCAAGCAGAGAAGGGGAAGGACATCATCCGGGAAAATAAATTAGCAGACACAAAGAGATGGAGTATTGGGGGTGCATAGTACATTCTGGAGAGCCAGTTGCCTGGGATGAGTTGGGAGGGAGGAGAATAAGGACAAAAGACCATCTGGGCAAAAATCACCAAGGGGTATGTGTGTCATGTAAAGGTGTGCCATGATAGTTATTAATATTGCTATTATAATATTAATATGTAGTAATTAATAACTACATATGACACAGCTTTACATGACCTTAGTTATCAACATTACCATAATAGTAATATTAATGACTATAATAACAGTTATTATTATTCACTTGAGGCACTTGTTCAAAATAGATCTTACAAAAGAAAAAATAAAAGAAACAGCAACACGAGTAAAATTAGATCCATTGGCTTCTGTCTCCCTCTCCAACAGTCTTAAAGCTACTAGATAAGAGAGACATCAAGTCTTAAAGGAAGAGAATGGTATGATCAGATGTGTGTTTTCCAAAGACTATCAGAAACAGCATAGATAAGGATAGATAGGGTGGATATTTACTTGCACAGGTGACTGAATGAACATCTGTTTTTACCTCAAGGGAAAATGATTCATTTTATATCCTGGATATTTTACCATAAGTATAAGCATAAAGCTGGGATGTCTGGCATTGGAATTTTATATCACTCTCAAGGCTATTAGTCCTTCAGATCCTTTGGTAGGGAGGAAAGAAGAGTTGCTTCAGCATTTTAACCTTTCTTCCAAATTTCTTCCCTGATATTTCCAACCACACCAAGGCAAAGACTTCCCAGCCCTGTCCCAGGTTAGTTAAAAGAAGGCATAGGATGGAAAAGGGTGGTATGTGGTAGACCCAGCAAATCAAAGAGATGAATAAACAAGAGTGTCTGGTCTAAGTAGTGCCTGAGGAATAGACATCAGTCCTCTGAGATTACCAGCTGGAAAACTGCCCAGATGGAGCTCCAATGCAAAACTCCAGTGACGTCTAGTGCTATATAATGCTTTAAATCCACCATCAAGCCCTTGCTGATGCAAATGTTAGTAGCCCAAAACAGAATGAGTTAATGAATTACTGCAGTGGTTTTAGGTGCATGGGTTACACCCACATAAATCATTTTAATAAGAAAAATTGAATCTTTGATACATATTTGTTGAGGAGCTTATTAGATCACTACTTTTCACTGAACACTAAAACATGGATCATTTATTTCACTTCATTTTGCACTTCGATGTAATTTCACTCTTTAGGTGGTTGTACTTGAACAGTTAAATTAAGGCTGACTTTAAGGGTGAAGGGATGGAGAACACAGCATATGTGAGAAGCGGGAGGGCAAGATGCCTTGCAGTTCCTGTGAAGAGGGACTTAACCATCTCCTCTAAAACAGAAATTCAGTGCTACTGAGACGGTAGCAAAGTGCAGTTCTCTTGTTAAAACACTGGCTAAAAGCAGGGACTGCTTAACTTACTAAGCAGAGAAAACCAAAATGTCAATTTCAACCAAAATTTAGTGTTAGAGTTTATGGTCTTTGTTATGATACTTTTCAAGACTTGGGAAATATTTGTATCCTTTAGTGAAAAGGGGAGGAATCAATTACTGAAAACCATAAGCTTACAGCAATGGAGACAATTAGTCCTTTGTCATCTTTGTTGAGTTGTTTTCTTCTGTTCTTAGCACATCAGCTACTAGATCTTGGGTGAACTGTTGCTCCTCTTTAAATGTTTCTTTTATTATATTGATGATGTGCACTCATTCAGTATTCTCATTTTAAGCTGCATTAATCACTGCACATTTTATTGCCATCTATATTTCCCTCAAAACAGCTTTGCCGGTAACAGCCACACCTGCATCTGTTTTGACTAGCCTACAGAGCCCACACATTTTTCAACCAAAACTATCCCATTACCTTCTTATCTATATCCATTTGTTTTCATATATAGTATCTGCTAAAATAGTAGCAAAAGCTTTATCAATGTATAGATTTCAATCAGAAAAACCTAAGCAAAAGGAAAAAAAAAAAAGTGATATTCTAAAAGCCACACATCTTTTATCACCAGTGCAGTTTTTTCCATCATCATAAACTTAGTTTTATGAAAATGTTAATATCTTGGATTTAAACATTGGAGTAGAAATCAGGACAAAATTTAAATGGCATATCCAGGACTTAATCTCAGATGTTCTGGTAGAAGATATTTAGATAAGGTTGTGGCTGCCTGTCAAGTTTTTTAATTTTTTTAATTACATATTATCAGAAAATTAAATCGCAGATGAGTCTTCCAGATTGTGAGGAAAATTACTTGGCCAAAAATGACTTTGCATAATGCCCAAATCTTAAAGTATCTGCTCAGATGTTTGTTCCATCTGAAATGCTGCCAAATCCATCTGTACTGAGGAAAGAACTATCAGTTAGTTTCAGAGAAAGTGGAAACAAAACAAAGCAAAACAAAAAGGCTATTACAGAAGTTGGACAGCCCAATGTGTTAAGTATGATACACCTGGAACAATAGCAGCAAAACTGAAGCTCTTTGGAAAGTTATGGCAACAGTGATCTAGGTATTTGGGGCCTTTAGAAATAGTGATTCCCAGTGATACAGGGATGTGCAGCATCCAGACACTGCTTAATCACAATGAGCTGCCATCTTCCCTGAATAAATTGTATCTTATAACATTGAAGTGAATGAAAATGTATTAGTATTTGAGAATTTACTATTCCTTCACTTCCTTGCACATGTAAATTAAAGATGTTTTGGAAAATATGAGAACTTGATATTCACTTCCCTAGAGCACTATTCTCCAACCTTTTATTATTATTATTATTATTATTATTATTTTATTTATTTATTTATTTTTGAGACGGTGTCTCTCTCTGTTGCCCAGGCTGGAGTGCAGTGGCCGGATCTCAGCTCACTGCAAGCTCCGCCTCCTGGGTTTACGCCATTCTCCTGCCTCAGCCTCCCGAGTAGCTGGGACTACAGGCGCCCGCCACCTCGCCCGGGTAGTTTTTTGTATTTTTTAGTAGAGACGGGGTTTCACTGTGTTAGCCAGGATGGTCTCGATCTCCTGACCTCGTGATCCACCCGTCTCGGCTTCCCAAAGTGCTGGGATTACAGGCTTGAGCCACCGCGCCCGGCCTCTCCAACCTTTTAGATTCCTGCTATCTATTGATAAAATGTTGTAGCACAACAATTCTATAGACTGATACATGCTGTTCTCAATCCATATACTACATGTTAGTACAGCTTTTCTTTTCTAAATGAGCATGAATATAAATAGAAATTCTCGTATTTTCTTCACCTAACTCAGTGAATCATCTTTATATTTTACTTGGGAAACTGCTACAGTTGGCTAGTGGGTCTTTACTTTTGTCACTTTGAGAACTGGATAAAAGACATAGACTATCACCCCTCCAAAAATGTGCATATGGCCCCATACAAGACACATATAGTGCCAGAGCTTGGAGAACTCCCTAGAATCTACTCTTAGACCACCCTAGTGAAGTACCATAGACCATATTGTCTAGATGGGACAAAATAATAAATTTGGACTAAGAACTTACTGTTTAGAGAGAGAAAATAGTAAATAATGTTCAAAATGAGAAGACAACAAATAACTGACAAGTCTGTGACTTTTGGTTTAGATGAGACCACTTTTGATTTTTGAGGAATAAAAGAAGTTAGTTTTTTGGTCCTGATACATAAAATGATTCATGGGGTTTCACATACAGACAAGTAGCTTTCTTTTCAGCAAATATTTAACATATCTCTCAACATACTTTCACCAGTTTTGGGTAAATACACATTGCTGTAGGTATACCAAGTTTTTGTTACGTTTAGTAACTAATTTCATGTTTTCTGTATATATAAGTATAGCTATTGGACCCTGCATTGAAAACCTTCTTAGTACTAACAACATTCCTTTTATTATTACCTTCATAGTTGCTTTATATGACATATTTATTTTGAGTTCTACTTCTGGCAGAGTTGCAAAGTCTATGAGAATGTTACTTCCTGTCTCAGAAGCTTATTAGATATTGCTGCCACCTAAATATTGTAACAAAAGTGTTTAAATAAAAATCTTCTTAAAATTTAAAATGAGTTATGTTTAAAAAGAAAAAATGAACTTTGTATCAAGGCAAAAACACCATTGTCCCAAGTTATACAAATATATTTGCTTTGATGTAGGTCTTGCTACTGAAGAGAGAGAAAACTTTCAACATAACAGTGTGGAAAATCAGATTAACAACTATTATATCAGGCATTTGCTCTGTACAGATCAATGTATTTAAATCCCTTTTCAAAAAGTTATTGTTAAATAGTGTACTAACATAATCAAAATGCATTTATTTCTAAAGCTCCTATTTCCAACAAAACTCATATCATACATAAAATCACAACTGTTTTAAAACCTAAATTTAAAAATAAAAATTGTTTTCTATTTATAAAAAACAAAATTAAAAAATCTCGGTTTTTCAAATCATATATAAAGTTAAAACTTTTTGTAAAAACACCAACTTTAGAAATAAAACTGTGCTTGGCTTATCCAAGTGTAGTGGTTTGTAGCAGAAACTGGGGGATAAGTTTGTCTCCATTGCACCCTGCTGGGAGACAGTTTTCTATGTCTCTTGACTTTTATAGAGGGCGGGGTTACCTACTACCTTTGTTTTATATTATCTTCTCAAAGATGTTTGTATAGCAAGCAGCCTTAGAAGACAGAGATAATGTCTCTCCCAAGAAGAAAGAGCCGGCAGGCTTACTGCCCATTATAAAAGATTTGTGTTCCTAAACTCAGGATTTACTTCTGCCGTGCAACTCACTGTGTGCAAGTGTAGTGTATTTATTTTCACGTTGCTGTGTGTGACCCAGTGAACCAGTGCAAGATAATGCTGATACCCTTGGTCAGGTGCTATAGTTGTGTGAGTCAGTGAAGTTCTCTTACTCTGACCCAGGAGTCTCACGTCTTCTGCCAGCATCCATGAAATTGTGGCAGCCTCGCTGGTTAACTTGCAGGTAGAGTAAAATCCCAGGCCCTTCACAATTATTCACAGTTTGGAAATGAGGATGGGATGCTGACAGAAACTTGGCTTCCTGGAAGAGAAAGAATAAGGGTATTGTGAGCTGATTAATGGGATTGGAGGGAAAAGTTCATGGGAATCGATGGCAAATACGGTAGCCAAATTACAAATCAGCAGAGTGAGAAATGGTCCCCAATTTTATCACCTGCTATTGAGAGTGAATTCAGAAAACATTGCATGTCAAGCATCAGAAAGTAGGTTCAAAAGCAGTGGCCTAAACAGTGGCTTGGTTGTTGTTAACTCTCACTGGGTGAGCAGACTCTCTCTCCACTGGGCTGTCAGCCTCAAGTCTACTCCTCAAGCCTCAAGTCAACAAGATAAATTGGCGAGGTTAGACCTGTAGCCCTGGAAAACTCTCATAGGTCTTAACATATAACCATCCTGGGTTATGTCAGGCCTCCGAGCCCAAGCCAAGCCATTGCATCCCCTGTGACTTGCACGTATACACCCAGATGGCCTGAAGTAACTGAAGAATCACAAAAGAAGTGAAAATGCCCTGCCCTGCCTTAACTGATGACATTCCACCAAAAAAGATGTGAAAATGGCTGGTCCCTGCCTTAAGTGATGACATTCCACCACAAAAGAAGTGAAAATGGCCAGTCCTTGCCTTAAGTGATGATATTACCTTGTGAAAGTCCTTTTCCTGGCTCATCCTGGCTCAAAAAGCTCCCCCACTGAGGACCTTCTGACCCCCACTCCTGCCCACCAGCGAACAAACCCCCTTTGACTATAATTTTCCTTTACCTACCCAAATCCTATAAAACGGCCCCACCCTTATCTCCCTTTGCTGACTCTCTTTTCTGACTCAGCCCGCCTCACCCAGGTGATTAAAAAGCTTTATTGCTCATACAAAGCCTCTTTGGTGGTCTCTTCACACAGACGCGTATGACAGGTTAGAGGAAGGTTCTGACCTTCTTCAGACAAGAGTTACAGATATATTCATTTTTTAAACAAAAATTAGCCAAGTGATTATTTCAAATAGACAAATAAAAATTGTACATATTTTTGATGTACAACATGATCTGTTGATACATGTATACATTGTGGAAACCTAAGTCAAGCTAATTTACATCTCCATTACCTCACACACTTTTTTTTTGGAGAAAACATTTAAAATCTGCTCTTGTAGCCATTTTCCAATATGCAGTACATTTTTATTAACTATAGTCACCATATTGCACAAAAGATCTGCCAAATTTATTTCCTCCTAAGTGAAATTTTGTATCCTTCGAGCAACACAGTGTACATTTACACTGACCACAAAGTAGAAAATATGTGGCCCCTATGAGCAGAAACCAAGTAAGTTATTAGAACTTGGCTAGTTCATTTGAGAGATGAGGGCAGTAGCTGCATAACGCTTGTTGAGGAAGAATGGCAACAGCTGGGAAGTCTTAAGGCTGAGTCCTTCCTGCAGTCTTTCATGCCAACCTTGGATTCTTTCAAAGATGACAGTCAAAAGTCTCAGAGTGTTTTTCAGCAGGTCCTGGCTCCAGTGGGAGCTTTGTTCCTTTTGGAGAGATTTCGCTGGAGCTGACAAACTTCCACAGGAAAGCATACATAAGGCATTGTTATGTGTTAAACTGTGCCCCCACAGAAGTGATGGCCTCAAGTACCCTAGAGTGTGTCTTTATTTGGAATAGGGTCATGGCAAATATGATGAGGTAAGTTAACGAGGTCATACTAGAGCAGGGTGGGCCACTAATGCAATTTGCCTGGTGTTCTTATACGAAGGAGAAATGTGAACATAGAGATGCACAGGAAAAACATGTGAAGATGAAGGCAGAGAGTCAGTGTTACATGGATATACCAAGAAACACTAAAGATGTTCAGCAAACCTTTAGATGCTAAGTGCGAGGCATGGAACACGTTCTTTCTCAACAGCTCCCAGAAGCAATCAGTGATGCGGACACCTTGATCTTGGACTTCCAACCTCCAGAACTAAGAAGCAATAATTTCTGTTGTTTAAGTCACCCAGGCACTATGGTTCTTTATCAAGGAAACCCTAAGAAACCAATACAGGCATTGACTAATCTTTGGGCTTTTAATGCCCCTGAATTGGGTTTGCAATGCTGATGAAAGTGACTCACTGGAGAATGAGAGATTGACATTGTAGATAAATTGTTGAGGCCAGACCTGTAGCCTTGGAAAACTCCTATAGCACTTGCATTTAAATTGGGCCAGAACTTAAGTATATTTGCTTGATAATGGGACACCAAATGTCTCAGATTAAGGTGCATCCCTTTTTAAAAAATTGTCCCTGTGCCAGTCAATCTCATGTCAGGTGATGGGTACAAATCCATGCCCACACTCGGAATACAATGCTGCTATGGCTGCTTGGTCAAGGGACCCCCAAAGCTGAAACAGGTAGTGTCAGTTATGAAGACTCTGCCACCTATTAGAGTGTTGGGCAGGTCGAATACACTGCAAGTTCATTTGGTTGAGCTGCCTCTGTGTGCTCATAACTAAAAGTAAGTGCTCCTCCCTTACTGTTGGAAAGCTACAAGCTACTCTCTATATCTTACACCTAACCCATCCCTCTCTCTCTACTCTGATTTCAGCTATTTAAGGAGATAAATGATTGGAGGTGAAGTCAAGCTCTTCCTGCCTACAAGTGGAATCAAAGGCCACAAGCAACTGCTAGTATAGCCGCGGGCAGAGACTTTGGGGAGGGGAAGGAAGCATAATTTCATGCCTCTGTTGTATACTGACATGCAGGGCCCTTGTCAGAATGGGGCATGCAAGCCTTCCATTAATAGAGTTTAGGCAGGAATTAGAGTAGGGAAAGGAGGCAAGTGTGACCTTGTGTTTGTGGTCTTTTTGGCCAATACAGTGTATTATTTTTTGTCATATCTATGTCTGACTATACATTAGAAATTGATGTGCTCATACTACCTTGTCCAGGAAGTGGTGGAAAATCCTCCTGATCAGTAACAGCAGTAAGTAGATAACTGCAAGTACCGAAGGGGCCCCACAACCCTCATGGCCTCTCTGAGCCACAAGTCTCCATGTCTGATAGTCTTGGTGATTGGAGCCTCTTATGATAAAGGGGGCCAGCCTTTACCCAGAAGTCTTTGTTGACATCTGGACCCATCACCTCCTTGACACAGCTGTTAAATCACTTTGATTTAAAGCCTTTTTGGCTTGCTACTATGCTCCTTCAAAACTAAATACCTGACCCATGAAAGTCTTGGGGCTCTCCAGCCTGATATTTTCATTTAGGGTGGTTGATTCAGACTCAATGATTAATAAGATGGAGAGGGCCTGACAATCCCTACTTGGTATGTGGAAATGGTATATTCAAGAAAGCAGCTATCCCACTGCCAGCAGCACCTTGTCTTAACATAACAAGTAGCAGCTATCAGTCTGGGTAAACCTTTATTTGTCACTTTGCCATTTACAGCAAATCTGCTGGCTCAATGGGACCTTCAAGTCACAGATTTTTCCTGTGTGTCTGTGCCTCTTTCCCTGATGGTTCAGCTAACCTGAAACCCAGTTGTGTCCTATTTTTACCTATTCTTAGTTTGTTGCTAATGTCCTAGCTGTTTGGTCTGCTATTTGCAATACTACATATTGGCAGATTGAAGGCACCATTTTGGGGATCATGAACGCTGGAAACAAATTGCAATCAATTATGTCTGTATTATTCATGTAAATTAACAACGGCAAGGACCTGTTCTGTAAGGACACTGGCTGGATCATGCTGCCCAAGTGGTAGTACAGCTTGAACAGCAGCCTGGTCCTGTTTCAGTGTCTTTTCTTGTTCTAGGCCGCATTCAAAACTAGAAGCTTTTTGGGTTGCTGGATAAATGGGCTAGAGCAACATACCCAAATATGTTGTCTCCAGAATCCAAATAGACCCACTAGGCCTTGTGCCTCTTTCTTGGTTGTAGAAGGGGCCAAATGCAATAATTTATCCTTCATCTTGGAAGGAATATCTTGACATGCTGCACTCTACTGGACCCCTAGAAAGCTTACTGAGATAGAAGCCCTCTGAATTTTAGTCCAATTTATTTCCCACACACTGATACACAAATGTCTTACCAATAAGTTGAGAGTAGTTGCTACTTTTTGCTCATTATGTTCAATCAATACAATGTTATCAATGTAATGGACCAGTGTGACATTTTGTGGAAGGGAAAGGTGATCAAGATTTCTGGAAACTAAATTATGACACACAGCTGGAGAGCTGATATACCCCTGAGGTAGGACAGTGAAAGTGTATTGCTGTCCTTGCAAGCTGAAAACAAACTGCTTCTGGTG
Organism: Piliocolobus tephrosceles; assembly: GCF_002776525.5. NCBI lineage: Eukaryota > Metazoa > Chordata > Mammalia > Primates > Cercopithecidae > Piliocolobus > Piliocolobus tephrosceles. Next base: position 34,021,081 of record NC_045436.1, on the reverse strand, counting down.
GGCCTTATAGGCAGGTATGGAGAAAAAGGCATTTGTCAGATTAATAGCTGCATATCAGTTACCAGGAGATGTGTTAATTTGCTCAGGCAATCAAACCACATTTGGTACAGCAGTGGAATTGAAGTAACCACCTAATTAACCTTAAGATAATCCACCGTCATTCTCCAAAAGCCATCTGTCTTCTGCACAGGCCAAATAGGAGAGTTGAATGGGTATGTGGTGAGAATCACCATCCACTGTATCTTTCTTCTTTATATTGGCACTAATTTTTCTACTCCCTCCAGGTATGCGGTATTACTTTTGGTTTAGTATTTTTCTAGTTAGAGGAAGTTCCAATGGCCTTTCTCACCAGGTCCTCATTCCACAGGTCAGGGAACCAATGTGGAGCTTCTTCCAGCTGTTCATTATGTATACGCCAATTATGCATTCTGGAACTGGGGAAATAACCACAGGATGGGTTCAGTGACCAAATGGACCCATTGTGATTTAAGCCAGAGCTAAAACTTCATTGAACACCTGACCTCCATTAGGACATACTCTAAATAAAGGACCACAGTGACTTTTCAAGGCTCTCAAATCAATATCAATAACTGCTTCCCCAAAAGGTCTGATTATTTCCTTTTCCCCATTGCACAATTACCCTGGTAAAAGGCTGGAGGTTCCTTTGGGGAAGAATGAGAGAAACATTAACAGTATGTGTTTTTGGTGGTATACTGAGTGCATCCTCAAAGGGGCCAAGTTTTCCCTTCATTCAAGAGGCTCTGCCTTTGTAAACTGACTCAAATCTGGGAACCGATTGAGGGCCATGATTCTCTGTTTTTAAGATTCAAGTTAAACTTTTGTTTGCTTAACCTGAAAATTTTTGCTTACATATGTCAGGTAAGAATTTAGTAGGATTCCTATCTATTTCATTTATAAGAACATCATGATTAACTAGCCAATGTTATGTATATCTACAGGAGTCACACTATTCTGATGGATGCTTTGACTCTGCTCCCTATCAAGGTTACCACATCCACTTTGCTCTTGGTGGTTGAGTACTGCCACTTGGCCCCTGCCACCCCAGATTTTATTACCCTTATTGTCCGTAGGTTTCTTAATTCAGTGACTGCAGATTCCAAAGTAAGGTCTGGCCTACAGAAAAGAAATTATAGAGCCTTCAAGGCTGCCAGTGCTCCTCTCACAAATTTCTTTCTCACAGTATTAGCAAAAGGTATGTCTTGTGGACACTGCCAGGGTGAGTGAGTAAGTCTTACGTGACAAATCCATTCTAACATTTCAGTCTCCTAAGTTTTTGAATCCCTTCTTCTACATTAATCCAAGGAATGTCTGACATTTCCAGTTCACTCTCTGTGGGCCATCTTGTGGTCCATGATTCAGTCAACCAACCAAAAAAACTTTTAGAGCCCTTTCTAACTCCCTAAGCTGTGACACTAAATGCAGAATCTCTGCATAGTGAGCCCATGTCAATAAATTCAGCCTGATCCAACTGTATACTGCTTCCACCATCATTCCACATGTTTTGTATCCATTCTCACCATATTCCCTGGATTTTTGTTTGTGTAAATTAGAAAACAAAAGTGGTTCTTTTAGAGTGTGATGCACCTCCTCTGGGTCATACACTGTACCTCACTTTCAGGGGCCTACTAAAACTAGAGTATAGTTATAGGTCTAAAAGGAAAGAGGGATGGTCGGGGTGGGCCCTGAGAAGAAACAGCATTGTCTTGCACAGCAATGCCTTGGAGAAACTATTACCATTTTGTCAGGTAATGCAGGGTTAACTCCTCAGATGAGGATGGAAAGCCCAATACAACTGGGGGTGGGGATGCCACTGTCATGAAGGGTTGGGAGGCCCCTTTGCCAGGGGTTGGGGAATTAGTTCCACTGGGGCTGGGGAGGCCACTTTCAGTGGGGGTTGGGAGACTTCTTCCACTGGCAAAGAAGACTCATCAGAATTTAGGGACTCAATGTCTCCAGCTTCATCAGGCTCTTTGCATATGTCTTTATCTTTAATTTAAAGAAATCCATTCTTTCTAATTGATGTCCTCACTTTAGCGTACAAATCCTGCAAAGGTGGAAAGTCAACTTTGTTGTAATTTAGCCAGTTGCAGAATGAGGTTTCGTGTTTAATTTTTAGCAGTTTCAGTCCTGTGGCTACAGGAGATAAGGGTCTTTTTTAGGGTACACATAGAAGTTCTTTGATTATTTATATGGCTGGGAATTTGAACTTTTGCACTCATTCTTTTCTTGTGCAACTTTTCCAATGACATTAGGACCAACCAGTCTACATTGTTATATGCATTAGTTTTCCAGAAATGTTCAAAAATATCATATACAAAGTCTCCCAACTCCTTACTTATTATTAGTGGCTCACTGGAAGTATACGGTGCAGGTATTTTGCATATCCCTATTGCCAGATCATGCCAGTGATTATCCCTGCACTCTTTACTACTGGAAATAGAGTCCTTTGTATATTTAAATCTAATCAGATTAGAGAGCCAATTCCATAAACCTTGGAATGAATTCAGAAAACTCATCCTTAATATGTTCCTTTAGAGCCAGTCTCAGTACCAAAATCTGTATTAGAGTTCTCCAAAAATACATATTATTATGAGAAACTGGCTCAGGTAATTATGGAAGCTGAAAAGTTCCACAATCTGCTGTCTGCCTGCAAGCCAGAGACACAAAATAGCTGGCAGTATAGTTCAATCAAAAACTGAGGAACTGAGAATGAGGGGAGTTTATCTAAATCCCAGTTCAAGGGCAGGAAACAATGAGATGAGATGGTGACATGGTTTGGCTCTGTGTCCCTACCAAAATCTCACCTTGAATTTTAATAATTCCCACATTTCAAGGGTAGGATCAGGAGGAGATAATTGAATCATGGGGGCTGATTACCTCATGCTGTTCTCATGATACTGAGTCAGTTCTCATGAGACCTGACGGTTTTATAAGGGGCTCTTCCCTCTTTACTGGGCATTCATTCTCTCTACTGCTGCCCTGTGAAGAGGTGCCTTCCACCACAATTGTAAGTTTCCCAAGGCCTCCCTGGTTCTGTGGAACTGTGAGTCAATTAAACCTCTTTTCTTCATCAATTACCCAGTCTCAGGTATTTCTTCTTAGCAATGTGAGAACAGACTAGTACAGATGGTCGAGCTCAGCAACGAGGGAGAAAAAAAAAAAAAAAAAGACTGAATTCTTCTTTCCTCTACCTTTTGTTCTATTCAGGCTTTCAAATGGATCAGGTGATGCCTACCAACACTGTAGAGGGCAATCACTCCACTGAATCCATCAATTTGATACTAATCTATTCAGAAACACCCTCATAAACGCACCCAGAAATAATGTTTAATCTGGGCACCCTGATGCCAGTCAACACATAAAATTAACCACCATAGGAAAGACAACAGATCTTCAAATGTCTTCAAGGAAATCCCAGGAGTAGATCATGATACCTGCATGAGACTATGAGATGTTTCCAAAGGGAAGCCATCCTTAATTTGTAGGGAAGCTTCCTTGAGGAATGACTAATTATTTATGCACACAATGCAAGCAGTTATCACTGTGATGGGAGTCACACAGTTAAAATTTTCCCTTTTAGTTGAAGGGATTAAATATACCACCTTGTCCACCAAAGGCATTCAACTAATACACAACTTGCTGGCCAGGGTCCTTATGAATGATAATAAAACCACCCTAGACTTTTCCCTTGCAGGCCAAGGTAGAGTCTGTGTAATTGCAAATACATCCTGCAGTATCTGGAATAATGCTTTTGGCTAAGAGGAAAGATCACTAGAGAAACTTGGGGAAAAACATACCTGTTTTTCTAAGGTAGACTTGGTGGTTTAGGGATTCGTTCAGCTGGTTGAGTACAGGACTGGATAAGGTGGTGAGGCAGAGCATGAAAGGTCAGTTTTGCAGGTTGGCTTCATTCTACTGCTAGGAGTCCTGTTGATAGAAACTGCAGTTAAATGCTATATAAGCCAAATTGAACAAATTTAGGCCCAGCTCTTTCTATCAGATTAATCAGAGTGCTGATGGAATGATGTATCCATGGGAAAATTCTCCAGGAGACAAGATGGTGTAGAAACTAGGGAAGAATATTGTTGGGAGGTGGTCTCTCATATTTATGCATGTCTTATGAGCAGAAGTTCTGAGTGTCTTTGTTCTGCACTAGCTTTGTACAGCAAATTGTTTGTACAGCAAATTGTCTTGGAAGATAGAGATAGTATTTCTCTCTGGAGCAAGGGGCAGGCATGCTTACTGTTCAGTATAAAAGATTCATGTTCCCTACGTTCAGGGTTCCTCTCTTGTAATGTAGCCTACTGCATGGACAGGTGTTACCTGGACCTCTTTTCATCACCCTGTAGAACTGGGACTCAAGAAACTGGTTACTCTGACTGTTGCTATTGCTGTGAGTAATACATTCTTTACTCACTGATCCAGAAATCTTATGGTTTTTGCCAGCATTTACAAAATGCAGCAGGCTACCTTATTAACTTTCAAGTAGGATCAGGTTAGGGTATCATGCTAACATTTTTAAATCAAGTGATTTCACAAAGAAATCGAGATCACTCATTGTATTTGGCATCACTGGACCCACAACGTCTCACCAATGAATCATTGTCCCTGAGTGAGAGCTGCCTCATTTCGGTGGGGTAAATGTTCACGATTTACTGCATTCCCCAATGCTCACTTTTACCTCAAACCAACCCAACCTGCCTCATCACTTTATATTACTTGCTGAACCCTGTGGTTTTTGCATGCCTAGCTAGTACAGTAAACCTGCCCTATAAAAATTAATGATAAAACTAAGTGTGAATGTTCACTGCGTAAAGTCTTTCCTGTATAGAATCCTACATTCTACAATACAGTTCTATTAAATTACTTGCCTTGGTTCATATAAATGTGATTTGATTCATAGTCATAAGAACTGTATGTGGCTGTCAGGAATATAGTTTCTATAAAGTGAGGTTCACTTTCATATGGTTCTCCCACAAAGCTGATATGAGATAGCTGTATGTATTTTGTGGATGACGCAGTAGCGGTGGGTTTGCATCTGAGCTGGCCCAGTGACACTGACATTAATAGCCATGGGTTGAGTCCCCAGAGGGTCTTTCAGTCAACAGTTTGGTAATTGTGACTCCTTCTGTGCCCTCTTTCTGATGACTTTGAGAGCAGGTAGAGTCTCATCTCATACCTTTGCGCCTGTTCACAGAAAGAGTAACACCCTTGAATGGAACCTGGTTCCTTCACACAAGGGCAAGGCACAGCCCCTCACCTGTTTGGATGGATAGAGTGTGGGATAAATAATTTACTCAGCTTCTTGCCATAAGAAGGATGCTCATGGTACAGGAAGCAGAGTTATCATCACAGTAAGCAATCTTCAGGCTGCAAGGTCCTCAGCTGGTACTGTGTCTTTGAAAGTAGCCTAATCTTGCAATAAACAAACCCAAAATTTGAGCGACTCACAGGAGCAGTTCCTTTCTCACATATTGTCTGAGGATGGGGGTGATGAGGGCTAAAGTTTCGCCAGCCACTCATGATCTGGACCAACAGATTGGTCATCTTCAATGTCATCTTCATCTTCAATGTCACCTTGAGTGTAGATATCTACTGGGCAGTCGGAGAAGGAATCTCGGGGAGTATGTGTGGCAAACTGTTAAGTTCAGTCCTAGAGGAGACACATATCCCTTCTGTTCACATTCTGTTTCCTTGAACAAGTGACACGGCCAACCTCACTGCAAGAAAGGCTAAAAGAAGACTGGAATGATTTGCATTATCAGTACAATTCCTGCTACAAGTGATTTACTGAGGGCTAACTCAGTGTCAGGCAATGTTCTGCACTTCATGGTACACATTGAGAGTTTCACGTAATAATGAGACTGAAAGTTTTTGTCTAGACCAGGCCCGTCTTGAATCCTGGGAGCAATGTAATCCTGAGTGTAAGTGACAATAAATGAAGAATCAATGTGGCAAGCCATCTGATCCTGCATGAAGTGAGTCTGAAGTCCCCTCTTCCTGCTCTCAAATCAAGAAAACCCTGATAGTGCTCCACAGATTGTGCCCATCAATTACTGAGCCTGGTGAATCAGAGCCAGAATCCTTTAGCTACAGGTAAAGAGGAAATACACCTGAGTTGAGAGCAATACATGCCCTACCTATTATAAACCTGAGTGGTTTCAGATAGGAGAGGTAGGGCACCACCCGCCCCCCCGCCCCCCCGAAAGGACGTACCAAAATAAAGAGGACTTTTATCACCTGGCAAAGGCGGGGATGTGTCTCTTACTGACAGGTTAAAAAAAAATGTGGATACAGGGTGCCACTTCTCTTTGGCTGCAGTGTGGGATGAGAAGAGACTTCAGAGTTCCCTCCTGTCTCCCATCTTTAGTTAAAGGGAGAAGAAACCGAGTTCTGGACTATCAGTTCTTACAGTCTGGTTGCCTCCCACCCAGCCAATTCCATACCAAGGGTAGCTTCTTCCCAGGAGGAGTTTTGCGCTAAGAGCAGGAGTTTGGCCATGCATTTGCTAAAAGAAGCTCATTACTGTCACAGCTGGAAATAATCTGTGGGTAATTTCCTTATATTTGATGCAACCTGCTTAGGAATCTCTTATAGTTTTTTACAGGGAGTTCCCTGCACATTGGGTGCCATTTACTTTTCAACTTTGAGATCAGGTGACAGAAAATCAGAGTACTATGAATGAGACTTCACCTGGAAACCAGACAGTGGGCCTCTAAATGTGGCCCACCTGCTTGAGAGTCATTGGACCGAGGGAGTGCTTGTTAAAGTGCAGACTCCCAGAAACAACAACTTATTTATCAATTAAAACAGCAGGGTTGGGTTCCAGAGATCTGCATTTTAAAGAAATACCCCAAGAGATATTTATCAGCATTTTCAATTCCAGGAGCCTATTGCAGTCCTTCCCTAGGGGTTGGGGTAACTCTATTAGTATTTGCCCACCGGATTGCAAGCTCTACTAATAGCTAACATTTCCATAACTCTGTGGATTGTTAAATAAGCATGTCAATCCATAGTTTCCCTACTTCCTGGACCATGGACATATTTAGGGAGACGAACACCAAGCTTCCTAGAACCCCTTCTATTTTGTTTGTTCCTGTCTTTCCTAGCCTCAATAGGTTACAGTGATGATATACATGGTTCAGGACACTGAGGTAAGAACAGAAGAGATAGATATCCCCTAAGATGCCAGACTGTACACCGTAGGGTTATATCTGGGACCAAGGAGAAAGGATCTTTACTAAGAATCTGTGCCAGGAAATAGTAGCTAAGCCAGAAGATGAATGATAGAATTGGGATCTAGAAAAGTCAATCAATTGGCTCATAGTGGTTTTACTGCATTTATACTCAAGTGTAAGTAGTATGTTCAGTATAATTTATGGTAAGTAACAGTATTGATTTTCATTCATGGGTTATAAATGAGGTGTGACTCATCTTCTCTGAATTGTTTTTCCCTGCCCCAGAGATGAACACTTCCACGTGCCCCTTCACTTCTCTTTCCCAGCCTTACGGCTTCACTGATGGCTCTTTCAATGCTCATTCTCACCTCTCAGGATGAACTACTTCCATCTACACATGCTTGATGTTCAAATGTAACGAAAACATGGAAAGGTTAATTCATGTTGGGAAACAGATCAAGGACATTGATGGTAGTAGAAGGAGGTTCTCTAGCTGTGAGAACGAAGGTAGGAAAAAAACTTTAGACCCTATAATGTACCTACCAGCAAAAAAGCAAAGATACTTTTTTAACTCCCCAAATCAAAAACGATTAAATAATGCTATCTCCTTGTAAAAAGTCACCCCAAATCTTCATACTTATGTAACATATGAAGCACAACTAACCCAAATCAATGATGTTTTGCTTTCTCTTTTATGGAGGAAATGAGTAGAATTTATACATAGTTTATGTTTCTCTCACCATCTTTTCAGTTTTCCTTATGATATTGTGAGCTACCCAATATTTATGTTTCTTTTCCTTAAGTTAGCTATAGTTGGTTTCTGTTGCTGGCGATGCACAACTTTGGTGGATGGAGAAACCAACAATTTCCCTAACAACTAATCCTCGGGAAACATACCTTCTTTCAAAGAAAGCTGTGGCTATCTGTGAGAAGGGAATCCTACCTTATATATAAACAGACCAGTATTGCCATTTTCTCAGTGAAACACAGCAGGGCCAACAGGAGAAGATGAGATTGACACACACAGAACTAGGATATATGTAGAAGTAGAGTGGGAGACTTTCTACTATTATTGACATTTCTGAAAGATTAATATAGAAAGGTAACTTCTAGGTCTGCTTTGTCAACTCAGACTGCTATAACAAAATACCATAGACTGGTTGGCTTAAACAACACAAATCAATTTCTTACACTTCTGGAAACTAAGAAGTCCAAGATCAAGATACAGGCAGATCTAGTTCTTGGTGAAGTCCCTCTTCCTGACTTGCAGACGGTTATCTTTTTGATGTATCCTCACATGGTAGAGAGGAAGCTCTGGTCTCTTTCTCTTCTTATAAGGATACTAATCCCACCTTGGAGGGCCCATCTCATGTCTTCATCTAAATAGAATTACCTCCTGAAGGCCCTAAACATCATCACAGTGGAAGTTAGAGCTTCAACACATGAAGTTTAGAAAGACACAAACACTCAGTTCATACCCAGGTCTCTGAGATATCTCAGAATTTGGGTCAGGAAAGATACTTGACATACTGTATTAGCATCCTACTGCTGCTGTGACAAATTGTTATAATCTTAGTGACTTTAAAAAAACCAGAATTTTTTGGCCGGGCGCGGTGGCTCAAGCCTGTAATCCCAGCACTCTGGGAGGCCAAGACGGGCAGATCACGTGGTCAGGAGATCGAGACCATCCTGGCTAACACAGTGAAACCCCGTCTCTACGAAAAAATACAAAAAAAAAACTAGCCGGGCGAGGTGGTGGGCACCTGCAGTCCCAGCTACTCCGGAGACTGAGGCAGGAGAATGGTGTAAACCCGGGAGGCGGAGCTTGCAGTGAGCTGAGATCTGGCCACTGCACTCCAGCCTGAGCGACAGAGCCAGACTCCGTCTCAAAAAAAAAAAAAAAAAAAAACAGAACTTTTTTAGCTTATAGATCTAGAGATCAGAAGTCCAAATACCAAAGTGTCAGCAGGGTTGCTTTCCTTCTAGAAGTTCCAAGAGGTAATCTATTTCCTTTCCTTTTGCAGCATCCAGAGGTCCTCTGCCTTCCTTGGCTCATGGCCTCTTCCTGGCATCATTGTGACCTCAGCTTCCATCATCACACCTGCTTCTCTTACTTTGTCACTCCTGACTCTCCCTTATAAGAACTGTTGTGATTAAATTGGGCCCACTCAGAACCAGAATAATCTTTGTATATCAATGTCCTTGACTTAATCACATATGCAAAGTACCTTTGCTTTGTAAGGTGACATAGTCACAGGCTCTGAGGATTGGGATACAGGCATCTTGTCAGGGCAGGGATGTGGGGGTGGGAATTATTCTATCTACCACAGCATACCTAATGGTTACATGGGTAAGAAAATCCACAAAAACCTCAGGACTCCCTAACTCAGTTTATTCCACCATTCCACTTTTTTTTTTTTTAATGTGTAAAAACTTCTGGCTTCACTAAAATCAGCTTTACCTAGGATCAGACTGAAGAAACCACAGATTTCCATTACAGGCCAAAAAAAGTAGGTCTAAATCGCCTTAGAAATTATGAGCAACTTCTTTATTTGTCTCTTGGCAGGAATGAAAATGAAAGTAACAGATTGCAAAGAAGAAATAAGAGCAGTTCAATAAACAGAATGCACATTATTTTGGTAGACAGAATATAAAAACATACCTAAGGGCTGATTTTCATTCACTTCAGATAATAGAATAGAACACATCTGGGGCTGCTTTGTTCTGCTGACTTTGGTTCCTGTCTGTGGGACCGGAGTAATAAAAGAGGATGGGATCAGAAAACCATGGCTTAAATTCTCTATAATGACAGGATGGGATTTAAGCAAAGTTATTTTGCTTAACACAAACATATGTGAAAATAGATTATTTACATTTTTATAAACAGGATGCTTAAATGAATGATGAAAGTCACATTTACATTTATGGTATATATTCATCCGTTTTTACACTGCTGATACAGACATACTCAAGACTGGGTAACTTATAAAGAGAGAGAAGGTTTAATGAACTCACAGTTCCACATGGCTGGGGGAGCCTCACAATCATGGCAAAAGGCAAAAGGCACATCTGACATGGCAGCAGACAAAACAAAGAATGAGAACCAAGCCAAAGGGGTTTCCCCTTATAAAACCATCAGCTCTTGTGAGAATTACTCACTACCATGAGAATAGTATGGGGGAAACTGATCCCGTGATTCAATTTTCTGCCACAAGGTCCCTCCCACAATACGTGGGAATTATTGGAGCTACAATTCAAGATGAGATTTCGGTGGAGACACAGCCAAACCATATCACCATGTATCAATCACTGTAATATGTCCTTTATAGATATCATCACATTTAATCTCGGTAATTGCTTTATTTTCAGGAGAGAAAACTAATGTTTAGAGAGGTTCAGCTTGTCCACAACAGGGCCAAAGGCTAGAATACCATTATGAATACCACTCATGCGCTTATCTCCTTTGTGGTATTTTCTCATATTAAGAATGTTTAAAATTCATATAATTCAAATAGAGAACCTTATAATAAAAATTAAATGTGCATTATATATTAATATATATAAAATGTTTTCATACGTGTTAATTCCTTTGATCTTTACCAAAACCCCTACAAAACCCCTAATAAGTTGCTATTTGTATTACCTCATTTTCACAGACAAGAAAAGTTAAGTTTAGGGAAATGATGTGAATTCTTCCAATTTACATATCTATAATGTTCAGATATTTCTCTTCTAATTTCTTTCCACTCTACTAGGTGTTATAACAAAAAACACCTGATTCTCCTGACATGTAAAGGAAAAAATGATATCTTCAGGGAAGAGTTATGGGTTTGGGTTAAGTGATCTGCAATGGGTCAATGAGGCAAGTGAAGATCCTGATTAATGTGTGAGCCCCTCACTGCTCTGGGCTGCAGGTCCTCATGTGCAAAAACAGCAAAACACTATCTACCTGATAGAAAACCATAGGGGATAACTCCTGTGAATGTACTTTGTAAACTGCAAAGGTTATTTAGAGGTAAGATCTCCTGTTTTTTTAATTTTTGTTTTAACTACAAAGCATTAGAATCATTCCACTGGAACAAGTATTGCTTTACTTTTACTTTCCAATTTTTTCAATAGGGTATTGATGCTTCTCAAGTGAAGCATCATTAATGGTTCCTTAAATTTGGCCAAACCAGTTTAAGTCTTCTTGTTTCTGCATTTCAGGTTGATATTTTGATGTTCTTTATCACATGGGGGAACTATCATGTGGAGACACTGTAAGTCATAAAGATCCTTCAAAATATATTCTAAATGGCATTTTATTACAGATATATGTTTTATAAGCATACCAGTAAATACACTCAATGCAATTATTTTTCTTCAAATGTCAATAAAACTCAGTAAGATTTTAATACATTAGCACAAACTAATTTTAACTTTTTATGTTGCTGATGAAGCACCCATTCAGGAAAAAAAAAGTTCATGCTTTATATAAACATATTAATAGACAATTTACCTCCTTTTCATTAGTTTTACTCATGCTATATTTGTTAGAAAACTGATAATATACTTGTATGTTACAAATCTAGTTAGATTTGGATTATATTTTCAACAAAAACAACAACAAAAAAACCAGTAATCTGAACATGAAAAGTGGATGTAGGCAAGAGATTTTCTTGCAGATTGTCAGTTGTCCGTCCATGTTTCATACGTGAGTCTTTGACTTATTGTTACTAACTCCAAATGATCAGTAACAGAGTTATGTAGTCCTTTAAATTTTATAAGAAGCTTTCAAAGATGTCTCATTTGATCCTCTTAGTACCTTAGTTGAGCAAGGTAGGCCAGGCAATGCTATCACCATTATAAAATGAGAAGTTCCAGGCTCAGACAGGTTGACTTGCCAAGCAAGTAACTGTCAAGGGTGATCTAGTTCTTTTAATTTGACATGTTTCAGCTCTTTTCACTATGCATTCACTGTCAGTGGACATATTACATTTATGTAAGATGGACAAAAGGGGTTTAGTTTCATTAATCATTGACTTCAACACAGCAATAACAACCACCACCTCAAAAACAATATTAACTAACAGTTTCTGAGGAATGTTAAGTCCTTTGCCAATCATTGCTTTAAGCATCAAACTTGCAAACCTGTGGGGCAGGTAATATTTTTAACCTTCTCAGCACTGGAGTATATTGACCTGTTATTTTTCCTATTTTACAAGTGAGGAAACTATAGTTCAAATACATTAAGTAACTTGTCCAATGGTGAAAAACAGGCAGTCTGACTAAACAATCTGTACAATTAACTCCTACACTAAACTGTCCCCATAGCTAATTTTTGTTTTTTAAATCAAATAAAATTACAAAGAGAAGCAACCAAATACTTGAATTAGTGGCTCTTATTCCATGCTATTTTCTATTTATATCTATAGTAAGTAGTTTGAACATAGACTAGAGAAGAACAATATTTTACTATATTAACTAGAGGCTTTTGAGAGTTATGGACAGCTTTTGAAATCTAGATTCCAACTTCCACTGGGTGAGACTATGGGAAAGAAAGTATATTTAGCTCTAGTTCGATGGGCATCTTAATATCCTCCAAACTTTCTGAGGACATCAATTCATTACTTTACTAATTATACTTCTTGGCTAAGATTTTAAGTTTTCACTGCTCCCCAACAAGTTCATAAATATGTTTCCAGATATAGGAAAATAAAGTTTGACTAAATGACCTCCAAAATACCTTTCAATGCTCAAAGTTGATCAATCTTTGACATAATCATGGTATATCTATCCTTACTAAACTAAAAAAAAAAAAGGCTAAGATAATCTCTCCCAGCCATGTACAAGCTTAGGCTATAAACAAGATAAGAACAAGTTAGTTTTTATTTTAATCAAGTTGACTTCAGAAGCATAACTTTAGAGCTCAATCTGGTATTCAAAAGCTTTTCTCGAAAATAAAACATTTTTATTTAATTTCATATACTCCCAGTATGATATAGTGATGTGTTTATTTAACTTAATTCTTTTAATTACTATGACATTGATACTAAGCATCATCTTTAATTCTCTTTTAATTTCTTTTAATTTTCATACATAATTACTTAAACCCTATAAAGAAATGGATATACATACATATATATATATGCGTGTGTATGCATGACTAATGTTTTTTGTTTATAAGTTCTGATGGCAAGGTAAATATTAAAAGAATTTGATGTAGAAAAAAGTAATTTTGAAAACTACTTCTTTTAATATTCAATACTACCTTTTTCATATAACAAAACTTACAGTTCATTGGCAAGTGAAAATAAATCTGAATGTCACTTCTTTAGGCATCTGAGTTCTTAGATCTCTCTTTGTTCTATTGGTCTAGAATCACATCACAGAATGTGTCATTTAGAATGTGCTTTTCTCTTTGCTTGTAAGTATTCTGAATTCCTTGCTTGAAGTACTGAGTGACTATATTAGCAAAAATCAGGACAACAGATGTGATTATTGTGTGACCAAGCAAGACCAGCAGCAGAAGCTTCACAAAGAATCAATATCGGACTCTTAGCCACAGAGATTAAAGAGGCACATGAATATAAAGCAAATCATTGTATAAGAAATAGTTGAAATTAAATAACATGCTGCTCCATAAAATGATCCAAAAATGGAAGCCATGGTTCCATGATAGAAAAAACTGTCAAAACACCAAAGCTTTGAGAAACACACGCACAGACCTGGGAACACTCCCAAATGTGTACTTCCTTTATCCTTAATCAATGGTTTCTAATTTTCACATTAACTGGCAAAGCCTTGAAAACAATGATTACAATACTTAACTTACCAAAGTAATTTATTTTTATTAGCTGAAAATGAGAATCACTTCAGCTGACGTTTCTGAAAACCACATATTGCCTTTTTGCTTATTGTTCTTTCTTTAGACTGATCTTCATGTTGATTTTAGAGCTGGCTAAGCCATTCCCTAAGCTCTTCCTTTTCATCTTTAACTGCTTCTCCTCAGCTTGGTGCATACATACAAGAATACAATGCATTGTTCAGAGAATACAGCATAATTTACTATCTGATATGATTCCTATGCTACTTAGCCAGCAGTGGTGACAATAGGTAGGGAGCTTTTATAGAAGCATAGTGACCCCCTTTTGAGATCCTCTATAGCTGGCAGGCATCCTTCTCTCCCTGAACGTCACAGCCTGTATAATATCTTGTGGGCCAAGCAAAAGTCAGCAAATGTTTAGTGTCTAGAACTTCTTTTAGATTCAGAATGAATATAAGACAATTGGAAATAAAACAGTATAAACATTTACAAATGCAAAAATGTGTTGGACAAAAACGACAATAAGTACAAAAAGTCATTGGACAAAAGGAAAAGTGAGGGTAGAAGAACAGAGAGAAAGGGACATCGGCAGAAATGCTAATTATTCTTTCCCTCTCATATCTTTCTCTAAGTGAGCTTTCCTCATTTTTCATTCCCAGAGAACAATTCAATCTCCTTATCTTTTGCCTATGTAAAGTTTAAGGTGGAGGACACCACAACATACCCTAAACGAGAGAGCATGGGTTCATTGCTTGCTGCTCAAAGGTGAACAGATAAGAGACATAGTTTATTTTTCTTTTATTTTTTTAACAAGTTAAAAATTATTTTATCTATATTATTAAAAAGTCAAATAACAACAGATTCTGGCAAGGTTATAGAGAAAAGGGAACTCTTACATAGTGCTGGTGAAAATGTAAATTCGTTCAGCCATTGTGGAAAGCAGTTTGGTGATTTCACAAAGAACTTAAAACAGAAATACCATTTGACCCCGCAATCTCATTACTGAGCATATACCCAAAGGAGTATAAATCATTGTACCATAAAAGCACATTCATACATATACATTCATTGCAGCACTAGTCACATGGAATGAAATAAACAATTCACAAAGTGAATAGTTGTGAATATATGTGAATTCATATGTGAATTCACTATATGCAAAGACATGAACTCAACCTAGATGCCCATCAATGTTAGACTGGATAAATGTGGTATATATATACACCATGGAATACTATGCAGACATTCAAAAGAGTGAGATCATGTCCTTTGCAGCAACATGGATGGAGCTGCAGACCATTATCCTATGTGAACTAACAGAAACAGAAAACCAACTACCAGATGTTCTCACTTGCAAGTGGGAGCTAAACATGGAGTACACATGAACACAAAGAAGGGAACAACAGCCACTGGGGCCTACTTGAGGATGGAAGGTGGGAAGAGGGAGAGGATCAAAAAACTATTTATTGGGTACCATGCTTAGTGCTTGGGTGACAAAGTAATCTGCACACCAAACGGCCAAGACATGTAATTTACCTATGTAACAAACCTGAAACTAAAATAAAAGTTAAAAAAAATTCAGTTATGTAACACTAAACAAAATTAATCTACGTAGAAAAACAATCAAAATATACAGAAAGTTATAAAAAGTAAGAGTCATGGCCATTCCAGTCACTGGTTCTAATTACAGACGATAGCCATATCAACATTTCCTGTGTTTCCTCCCAGACAATTATTCTTACAGCAACATGTATGTGCCCGTGTTATTACACACATAGCACCTTACTGTGTATTACCTCTAAAAAATGGAAAATTATTACATTCGTGTGTTTTTTTGTAAACCTGACAATACTTTTCTGCATCATCATGTTCTAGTCACCCTCCTGCTTTTTCATGGTTGTTTAATGTGTCATTTTAATGGTTCAAAATTAGTGGTTAATGGTTGTTAAATAATGGTTAATATTTTAATAGTTGTTTAAAACAAGGTGTTAGATTGTACAAAAGGCTATAATCTATTTACTCATTCCACCATTGATGGAAATTTTTAAAGTAATTTGTTGTTTTGCTTTTTTGCTATATACCACTATTTCTTCATCAGTTTCCTTCATCATAGCTCTCTGGGTTCTGATGTCAGCACAATCTTGTTCTGACATTTTTCTCTAACCATATTGAGACTGTTCTCACAACAAACTATTCTCATCTTAGAATATCATCTGGCTTCTCAGGTCCACTTTAGACTGATGACCTCGCTTCTGACCTTGCCCTAAAAGTCAGCTAGAGTCTATATACCTCACGTACAAATAGCTTTAATAAGCTGCCACTTCCTGTTCCTCTAATCTTCTCTCTATGGCAGGACTCAGAGCGTTAACTAACCTAAGGGCCTGGTAGAACGTAAACTGCAGGTAGAGTAGTTAAAGTCTGTGCATTTTGTATTGGTCCCTTTCGAGTTCCTCTGTTGCTGAGAAACAGCAACAGAGGCCCACTCTAGAGTGTTACAAACTCACCGGAATTATGGCTCCCGGACATGGTATAGGAAAAGGTGTCCCACTGGGATCAAGCCTAGAACATCGCTGGATCTTGTACAGTTTAGTAAAGGGCAGGACTGGATTTAACAAGATGCCCACCAAACTACACTACTGAAAATTTTTGGTGGTTCACTCAACTAGTCTCACTGACTAGAAGTAAAAATACGTTTTTCTCAATATTACTAGTTTTAAATTTGCTATAAACTGTTGTGGGACCAAGCCACAGAGGAAATGTTTATCCGCAAGACAAAGATAAGCATGAGGATGTCAACAACAGATGATATTCCTTTTAAGGTCTGTCCATTGCAAAGTACACGCATACACGCTCACACAACAAACACGCCCTGCCCCCTTTTGCTTGTGTTAACCACTGAGGGCAGATCTCTGAATAATAATACATTTAGTGGGTCCACAAGAGCTGCATTTCCTCCGCTCCAGAATTCATGCAAGGAGCACTGCTGGGGCTTCTCCGCTGTCATTGTTAAGGCCTCAAACGAAGGCCCTGTCACCAGGCGGGGGCGGGAAGGCACTGTAGCGCAGCAGCATTGAGAGCATCCGAATTCCCTCCTCTGTCCCTTATTGGTTGAAGAACGGGGGGGCACCGACCAGCCCCCTGCGGCTCGACTCGCCATTGGCCGGGAAGAGGTGGCAATCAGGGCGGGCCGACGCGGCTGTGCTTGCTCCAGCTCAATGCTGCCTCCCCGGCCGGGTTGCGCTGTAGCCGCTGCCGCTGCTGCCGCCGCTGCCTGGGTCCCTTCGGCCGTGCCTCTGCTTGGGGGTTGCCTCCCCGGCTCCCGGTGCAGACACCATGGTAAGTGCTCTCAGCCGGGTGCGGCCGGAACCTCACCCCTCCTCGTCCGGCCTGGCAGCGAGGGAACTGGCCGCGCAGCCGGAGCTTGGCTCGGGGGCCCTGGGAGCTCACCGCCGGCAGCGGGAGCAGCCTCACTCCTTGCCCGCGCCCAGGCAGGGGAGGTGGGAACGCCGCGAGTCGTGGCGGGGGCGATCGGTGCCTTTGCTTCCCAGGCGGGTTCGCCGCTCCACACCGCAGCTTCCTGAGCTCGGGAAGGGGAGGTGCGACGGAAGCGTGGGGTCTTCCTGGCTCTGGCCGGCCCCACCACTGTGGGAGGCTGAGCGCCGGCGGCAGGGAAGGCTTCGGGTTCGCGTCCCCGCGCTGCCCCCGATGCCCAGCCTCTCCCGGAGCGGTGACAGGTGAGGAGGGTGGCAAGATAGCGTGGGGGTGGGGCGGATGGTGACGGGGAGAATCCACCAGGGACTGGGGGGTTGAGCCCCCACAATCCAACCCCTTCGGTACATAGTACCCCTGAGGGAGAGGAGTCAGGGGCGGGGTGAAAGGTTAAGCCAGCGCCTTGGGTGTAGAGGCAGCCGCCTCGCCCCCAAGCCGCTTCTCAGATACAGCGGGTCCCTGACGCTCAAGTCTCTCCCTGTCCCCGCAGTACGGATTTGTGAATCACGCCCTGGAGCTGCTGGTGATCCGCAATTACGGCCCCGAGGTGTGGGAAGATATCAAGTAAGTGGCCGGCTCCCCTGGCTGTGGCCCAGGTCGGCGCCCAGTGTGGGAGGCCCCCACGCACTTCGCCTGGTCCTCAGCCGGCTGGCCGGGTCGCGGGCGCGCATCCTTGGAGGTGCCTCCCCGCGTCGCTCCCCGTTGCAGCTGCGCTCCCACGCTCTGGGACTGGAACCAGGAGGGGAGGGGCGGCTGGGGCGGGGTTGCGAGGGCGAGAACCGCGGAAAGGAGCCCCTAGGGGTCACCACGGCTTCCCAACCCGGCCAGAGCGTGGGAACGCGCTGCCGGCCCTCCCAGACTGGGCGGGCTGGGCAGCTCCCACGGGGATAGAGCCCCGAGGGACCACACGGGCCTCCGAGAGGTTCCTGCCCCCGGAGGCCTTAGAAACAAACGGAAGACTTCGGCTTCTTTATGATTTTCACACCTGGCATAAGTCAGGCCTTTTTGGTATGCTGAAACACGCAGGAGATTATTTCTTGGGCAACAGTGAATTAAGCGCATTTATTCATTCTTAAATTAAGTGAAAATTGAAAGTTTTTCATTTTCCCCAAATCCCACTGCCCGCCCCCTCCCCCAACCCCCCCCCCCCCCCCCCCCCCCCCTTTTTTTTTTTTCTACTGTGTTGAAGACTTACAGTTCTAGGAGGCATTCTAATTTTAGTCCTGGAGCTTTGAGCCCAGTACTGGGGGTATGAATGGAAATACCACACCCACCTGAGAGTTTAAACCTGTTGGAATGACTCACGGGTCAGCATGTCTGCAGGCAGGTTACTATTTCACTCTAATAAAGTTCTACTTTTCCTTCTCACTCTCATAAAATTTGCATGTAACTTACGGAATAGCCGACTACCACCAACTAGCTACTCCAAAACCATATTTATGGGTTTTCATATTAGCACAACAGTCAGACTATCTTTGTAACAAAGTTAGAAGGAAGGGTTACCGGGGTGGGCAGATGGGAATACACTGTTATTATTGACTCTGATTTCCTGTACTTACTGATTTCATTTTGTTGTCTCAGGTAGGTGAGGCTTCCATGCTGTTTTTCCCTAAGCATATTACAGGTATTAGCAATCAATTCTAATAGGCCTTATTATGCAGTTACATGATGGTGATTTCTCATAACTATCTGTTTCCATAGAAATGACCAGGGTTATATATTAAGCACTAAAATGTAACTTTTCTTTCCCCAGGATCTGTATCACTGAGCACTTCTTTCATGTTTCAGAAACCATTTATATTATCCACAGGACATATTATATACATATTATAAACAGAAGTAGAGATTTGGCAATTATGTGGTCGAATCCAATGAGAACATAGGCACCAAAAGTTACTTTGGGATTTGAATTTTCTGGCCATCTTAATAGCACTATAATTTTTATTTTGCTTAGTAGACAGATATTGAGAAGGCAGACATCCAAAAAAGATTGTTAACAGTATAACTTAACTACCTAATTATTTTTAAGCCACTTCCTTTGTAAATTTATAAATGCAATATGTATATATATATCCTCCATAGGATGCTTTTGCATCTGTAAGACAGAAATTCCCAAATGTGCTGGTAGATATGCTATGACAATGAATATGCTTAGAATTTTTAGAGCAGAATAAAAGATGGCTATTATGATTAAACAGTCATTATGTAATTTAACCAGATTTAGATTGGATATCCTAGCCATTATTAGTTTAGATCACTGTTAAATACAGAGATGAAAAATAATACTTTATAGGGAAATATATCAGACATTTTAAAAAGTTTATATTATCAAGAGGTTTGTTTATATTGCTCATATTTTCCCAGAGAAAGTCCAAATATGTAAAGATTCAATTGATGAGAATTTAGCTCTGCAAAATCAAGCTGAGAATATTGTTCCATTGTACTTAAAAAATTATTTATTAACTTACTAATTTATCTTTAAGTAGCTTCCAACAGCATTCATAATTTGTCTAAATAATAAAAATTCCAATCATCCATGACATAATTTTTCTGGTAAAAATGAAACAAGTTAAATTGGTCTTTTCTTAAATAAAATTGCCTCAAGGTTATGCCCCTGCAAGGGAAAAACTGTTAGTCACACTGGAGTTGGTAATCCAGGTGTTAGTGTTGATTCTTTATTTGTCTAAGCATCTTTGGGTGGACCCCAGCTGGTCTTGGATGTGGTTTAGTGTCTGGGCTAGAGAACATGGTTGAACTCTCTGCACTGATCGGATTAAAGCTGCTCCTTGGTTTCCAATCCAATACCCCTGAGTAATTACTAAATGCTTCCTGGAAGAGCATTTGCTTTCCACAGAAAAGAATCTTGCTGCCTAGGGAGAGGGGAGGAGAACCTGGAGGAGTGTAATTGAAAAATTCTCCTTGGGTGATTCTGGTTCCTCCTCCCCTCCCTACCCTCTGCTTCAGGGAATATTACAGCAGTCATTGGTCCAAGATGCTTTCAGTTTTAACTTTTTATAAGCAATTGAATATAGGAGGAAAAAAAATGTTTTTGTCTCAGTAAGTACCAAACTCTTATTTTTTCTTTTGGTCTTTGAGAAACTATCTAAAATGATGTTTATATAAATTTACATAATACTTTTTTGCTTCACTAGGAAATGGCCATCCATCCTTCATGAGAAAGGATGGAAAAAGATGCCAAACATTAAATGACAAATAAAACCCTAAGTAACAGATTCCAGACGGCAGACAGAAAATTCTAAGTGGATAAGGGCCAAAAATGCTTCATTGTAAACTCAGTATCCACTTACACTCTTACCAACAATATAACCATTTCACAAAAGTTTTAAATTCCTCTTAAGAAGAAGAAAAATTGTCTAGACCAAGGGCCAGCAAACTTTCTCTTAAAGGGCCAGATAGTAAATGTTTTAGGTGTTGCAGGCCAAGGTAAAATTGAGGATATTATGTAGGAATCAATATAACTATTAAAATGTAACCACTTAAAAATATTAAAACCATTGTTAGCTCTTGGAGCAGGAAAACGCAAACAAACAACCAAACCAGACAAAGTGGACTACATGTGATCCATGGGCTCTAGTTTGCAGACCTCTGATTTAGACCATAAGAAATGTGAAAAAGCAAGAGACCTCTGAATCTATTTCAAAGTTTGTTTTGTTGATTTCCTTTCAATATTCAGATAGTCCTTTTAAGAGGCTATGGTTTCTAACTAATGACAAAAATAAATTATCAGGGTAGAAAATAAAGTTAGGAGTGATATACCCTAGAAAAACACCTGAATACTTGATTTCCCATCTCTGTCATCCTTCCATCAGCCCTGACTAAACTCATCATTGTGTCAAATTACTGGGTTTAAGTTTAGATTTTTTTTCTTCTTTCTTTCCTTCTTTTTTTCTGGGTGGCAGCAGAGGAGAGCAGTTAGAGACAGGTCTTGCTGTGTGCCCAAGCTGGTCTCAAACTCCTGTCGTCAAGTGATCCTCTGGACTCGGCCTCCCAAAGTATTGGATTATATGCACCACCTCGCCCAGCCCAATTTTAGATTTTCTAACCTCACTGAAACATACAAATTATGAAGATAGATCCAAAACATTGAAAAATCCCAAATGATTAAAAGTCTGTAAAAAAAAGTACGCTGTCCTGGCTTAATCAGATACAACGTTTATCTTTAATGAGCGTAGTCAGCATTTTAGGCACTGAGGATAGAAAAGCAATGATGTAATCCCTACCTTCAAAAAAAATTCTAGAGATTTCATGATATTTCAGTCTTATTATTTGTTTTTATTTTCCTGCCTGTAACTCAAATATAGGAACCTTTTGACTGTTGGAGAGCATATACTTCCAGTTTTGAAATTAATGTGTCTTTTTAAATTTGCTAATCACAAATTAATCATTATGGTTCAAATAAGGAAACACTTTGCTATAAACTAGTTATGGGACTTTCCAAGTTGCCTAAGCTTTCCAAGCCTCCACTGCATAAAGGAAAAAAAAAATACTTTATGGAGTTGATGTAATGCATTGAATAATGTCTGCAAAATGCTTAACATAGTTCTTGACAATAGCTTAATAAATGACGATTATTTTTTCTTTTACTCTAGAATCAGAGTTTTTAAACTTTCCACTTCCCCAATTTACTTGAAAGATATTAAGCCCTCCTTTAAAAAATATTATTGCAGTCTATATTCTATCAGTCTAAATTTTTTTAGCACTCTAGGATAAGTAATCATCATCATCATCATCATTTTTCATTATTTTGTTTTGAAATGCAACATATGCTCTTAATATCCATTGTATCAAAGCAAATTAAAACAAACAAAAGAGCACATCACCATGTTTTGCCATGTTTATTCAGCTTTTCGTATTTATGAAGGTGTGATTTAAACTTCCATACCTTTCTGTAGACCTGCTTAAGTAGGAATAAACCTATGTATGTTTTAAAGTAGTAAGCGTACTTTATATTATAAAGCAATTTCAAATTTCCAAAGTTTTGTTCTCTTTATAATTTTGATTGACTGCTACAACATCCATTTGAAGGAGGAAAGGACTTTACACCTCAATTTTTTTTTAATAACAAAGTTGATTTTCCAAGAGGTTAATTCCCATATGTAATTACTAACTGTCCCAGAGAATTATACATAGGAAGCTGAAAAGTCAGAACTTCAGCCCTTGTTCTTCTGGTGCCAGGTTTAATGCTTCTTTTAAGGTATAATTATGAAATAGGAACTAAACTAGTATACATACAAAAATGAAACCACATTTATTTTCTTACCCGGAAACTTCCTCAGTACAAACAAACACATTAATATACAGACTAAGGAAATAAGTAAACCAGATCATTGTTAGGATCAGGATCCTTTTCTGTAGAAAGATCTGCCAGTTGACCTGAAATACAGAGGAAAGCATTGCATTGTATTGTATGTTGGCTGACAAGCTCACTAATGTTTGAAGTTATCTTTTGTGGCTGGAACTGGATGCCCATGTGTATACTCCATCACATACCTGCTAGTGAGCTCTTTGCATAGGACTCTTCCAGAACCTGGACCATGTCTGGGAGCAGCATGGCAGGCACCTAGGTGATAAGGCGGGTCATCACATGATCTCAGGGTTTTGTGGGTGTTTCTTTTGAGTTTTATTTTGGTTCTGATGATCTGAGGTATTCCTCAGAAGTCAAACTGGGTCTTGGAGTCTTTATTTTCCTTGCATTCTGCAATTTTAGAGAATTAAAAAAAATCAGAGGAGCACATCATTTAATTTGGCATGTCAGAAGGATCTTTGCACATTACAGTGAACATCAGAAATCAGAAAATCTGTATTCTCACTCTTAATATACCCAGATGTAGTTTTGGCAAACATTTACTAAGCATTGTTATGATTTGCAAGAACAATGTCCTTTCTACTTTCTTGCCTTTCTCCAGAATAAGGGCCTCTAGCAAATGTTTCTCTTTAATGTGTTGGAAAACTATAGTTATGGGTTGATGCTGTGCAGACATCAACAGGAAAACACACTTAAGGAAATGAATGGAAATCTAACTGGCTAGATCCAAGGGTAACAGCTCAGCAGACGTGAGTAGTTGCAGCTTTACATTCTCTCCTTTGCCTCCTTGTTCATTAAAGAGGAAATGATGGGAGAAAAAAAGGTCTTCATTGTTTGTGTCTAGCAAAATGAAGCATCTTTTTCTGTGTCAAACTATATCAAAAAATAGTGAAGTTAAAGTTGTTTTTATTCCAGGTAAAAGTAGACATTCTGAAGTATTTATTGGACCTCCTTGTTACTGTGGCTTTGGTTCTGTTGCTTATTCTGGTCTACTTTCCCTTCATTGTTGAATCATGAATTATGAAATTGTTAACTTTATTGAAATTCTTTGTGGTCAATCTTCAGATAACCCAAACATGAAAACCTTTCACTCAACTTGTCCTACATACCCTTAGCATTCCAGCCCCATGGACCTGTTTTTAGTTTCTCAGCCATACTGAGCCTTAAATGTGTCCGTTTAACACCTGTGCTTGGTATGGTCTCCTTTTCTTCACCCTCCCCAACCCTCCTGTAAATGTAAACACCTGTCAGCTTTGAGATGTCAAAACAAATGTCACTTCTTAAGGGAACCTTCTGTCACATCCAAACTTTTCCCTTTCCTTCATAGTGATATAATCCAAGAGTTTGTACTTAAGTATTTGTACTGCTGATTAATGTCTATCTTCCATGACTCTAGCCTCCATAACTCTTCCTAGAGTGCTCTCTCCCTCCCTCTCTCTGTATATTCAATAAAATATCAGGCTCTCTTTCTGTAATAAAAATATGGATGTTTATATGTGAATGATGTATCTTTCACGTTTTTCATTTCCAAATAATAGAGCACATACATATTTTTATCAAAGGTTTTTTTTCTGCAACCAGAATTTATGTCAGCATGGTGACATCTTCAACTACTATTTAAATAAAAGCTGTTTTCAAATAGACATTTCTTTTTCTCCCAGATTTATTGAGATATAATTGACAAATAAAAGTTGTATATATTTAAGGTACACTTCATGTTTTGATGTACATATACATTGTGAAATAATCACTGTAATCAAGCCAATTGCCATATTCATCACCTCACATAGGTGCCCTCTTTTTTTGTAGTGAGAGCACTTAAGGCCTACCCTCTTAACACATTTCAAGTATTCATTATAATATGTTCATTGTAATTGTTAATAGTGACATTGCTGTGCAAAATAAACATTTCTTATATCAGCAAGGGCAGAAGGTACAGCAATGTAGCAATACATAACAGCACTTCCTTTTGGAACCATCAGAGTTCTTTTGTT
Source organism: Piliocolobus tephrosceles (assembly GCF_002776525.5). Classification (NCBI taxonomy): domain Eukaryota; kingdom Metazoa; phylum Chordata; class Mammalia; order Primates; family Cercopithecidae; genus Piliocolobus; species Piliocolobus tephrosceles. The sequence goes on along the minus strand of NC_045436.1, from coordinate 33,996,268 downwards.
TTCTCATGTCATATGTGGATATATTGGAAGGACTAAGAACTCTATTGTTAGAATGACGATTTCATACGTCAAAAAACAATTGCTAGATTGAATTCAGGACATGACTAAATCCTTTAGCAAGTGCCTAAAAGGCAGGGATGTGTGGTGCTGTTTAAAGTCAGTGTTATAGACCATAGCTCAATGTTTAGAATAATAAAATTAAATTTGAAAACCAGATGGGCTCTCACCACGTCATGCTATTTTGAATGTAATATGTCACGTATATTAAACAAATACCATATGGTTCTGCAGTCACAGTCCTATATGCTTTATAGTCATTATCTCAGTTAATCCTCATTACCATCACAGAAAATAGATTCCTTCATTATCCTCATTTTGCAAATAAGAAAATAGAGGCTTAAAAAAAGCTTGCCTCAAACACTCGGCTATTAATCATTAGAGCTGGGAACTGAACACAGATAAACTCATAATTATCATGTTATATGTTTTCTTCCAAAGAGAAAGACCTATAGATAACCAATTTAGCAAGGACATGGGCAATGTTTCTGCGCATTAGTACTACCTGCTGGTTTTTCTTTTTTCTTGGAATGTTCAAGCATGTATACAGGTGATTTTTGACAATAATATTTTTAAAGGTGAATTGACATAAAGCATACACACAAGTGTCTGAGTAAATTCATTTGTCTGTTAAAGCTGCTGACAATGGCTCAGCAGCTCAAACGAAGGTTTATAAGTTTTGTGGATATGTTTTCAAAATTGGAGAAATTACCATTAAGGGTCTCTTGTGTCAGGCTGGTCACAGAAAGAAACATGCAATTATGTATCAAGACTGTTGTTGCTTCCCCTAAAACTGAGGTATGGGTGTCACTCATGAGAGCATTTATTGTTACTGTTTACAGTGCTTGGATGAGTGAACACATTGACATGAAAGGACTGACCTTTACCAACTAAAAGGGGGTTCAGGCAGGAAGTCTTTACTGGATTTAAAGGGCCTGTCTCTCCACTTGGCAGTTCCCTCAAACTAGAGTCTCTCCTTTGAGGGTCAGGCTTACTGAGAATCATTAGATTAGGCTATTGAAAACTCAGAAGCTATTCATGCTTCACAGCCACTTAGAAAAAAGGAATATAAAGTTTTACTTTTTTAGATGTTATATATAGTTACTATCCACAGTTTATAGTGGGGAATTTTAGTTTTAATAATGGCTGGGGACAATGCAACATTATGGTACCATTTCAGCTCACATCAATGGACCGTTCTAGGATTTATTATCAAGACGACATCTACATACTGCTTTTTAACACAGCATGTGTTCTGATAATGTTGTTTACAGGATCAATAGTGTCTTGGAGCTGTCATTGGTCAGTTTGATTGTTTGATCCTGATTGACCTTTTCTGCCCAAGAGCAGACCTTATGTTGAGATTATGTTTTCAACATGCCTGTGTTCAGGCTCTCCCCTTTCAAAATACTCCACGGAAAACTTCTTTAACTGAAATATAGCAGTCTTATCATATTCTTAACTTACTCTAAAAATATACAGTAGCAGAAGCTCAGGGCCAGAATATGAATTCAGTTTTTCTATGTTCACATATTGTAGTTAAGGAATATCTCCTTGTATGTGAAGTTATAAGAAATGTTACCTGGACATTTTGGACAAATTGTATACCTAGTTTTAAAAAATAAATTATAAAAGATTCTTAATTTTGAAAGCAAATGATGGACTTTTGTCAGTAATGTTTGATTGCTTGTTTTTTTGTTTTGTTTTGTTTTTTTGTTTTTTTTGTAGGGAGCTTAGAAACATATGGGGAAATCGATTTAATTCATTCATTCACTAATTTTTAAACATGTATACCTTTATTAAGCACATACGCAGTTCCAGGCACCTGGGTTAGGCACCAGTAATTACGTTAAAAAAAAAAAATTCCCAACTTACCAAACACCCCCACTATAAAATACCAACTACCTTTTTGTGGAAAGGTAATTAGCATAAATAAAGGATCTGCTTAAATTCCAGCAAATAAGAGTAAGTAGGAAGTTGACTGCTATTGGGAAACTATTTCACTTATACGCATTCAACTTCTAAACAGTTATTGTGGCTACAAATACAAAGAATGTGTTATTTCTGATTTTGCTCCCAGGTGAGAATTTGATCTTTATTTTTAAAGCTCTTACGGGAGACAGAGCTTGTTTGTTTCTTGGCTATTTTAGTTTGTAAATTCTATCAGCGAATCTGCATACTAAGTGCACATATTTAGTTTAATCATTTGATTCTGAATAAAAATGACTAAGATTTTGTTGTCATTCCTCCCTTCTCTTCTTCCACTTGCCATTTCCTCTTTCTTCTTTTTCCGTTCCTTCATCTTCTCCAACATACCAGTTAGAGGAAGTATCAGGCATTAAGTGTGAGAGAAGTACTATCCTGAGGTTTTTGCATGGATTAATTCCGCTAACCAACACAATGACCGGAGGTAACTGCTGCTGTTAGCCTGTTTTGCAGATGAGGAAATGAAACACCATGAGGTGATACTGCCCAAACTGCACATGGGATTGGCTTAGTTGTTTATTTTCCATACTGTGTGAGGAAAGACTATGACTTATGACATAGATGAAATCAAGGGAGTTTCTCTTTATGTAGGTTTGCTTGTTAGCCAATGAAAGTGCTTTTTAAACTTCAACCTATCTAAATATGTATTATTGTCTGCTGATCTCTTTCATTGAGTAATCCACTGAATAGAACATTTTAATGCTTAAACCAAGCAGTCATTGGGTATGTAAATACGGCAAGTCATAGTATTTGAAAATAGTGAAAGACTATGTTCACCTGGGATTCGGTAGGGCTTTTAAAAATAAAAATAATAATAGTAAGCAACAACAGAATGTAACACAAACTAGGACGCATGAGGATTGTAGTGCTGTTGGTTATTATTTGATAGATGAGCACTCTTGAAAACAGTTTAATCCAATTTACTTATAGTTTATATGATATTTTTTATCATCTAAGAAGCATTGAAAAAAATGACAGTGTATCCAGAATTTTCAGGAAAATCCTAAACTGTGGTTCTCAGGGAAACCTGTGGGTTTTCTCACATGTAAAATAAGTGTAATTTAAATAATAAGGAAATTGCATAATTGACCTGTGATGTATTTACATAATTACACAATAATAATTAACAATGTATATATAATGCAACAATTTAAACAAAATTGGAGCTCAAAAAATAATTCTGAGAGAATGATTGAGTCTAGAAAATTTGGTTAATGTACTTGGCTGACTTTGGATAATTTAAGCCCATATAAATTCTACTTATCACAAAAATAAATTTTAAGTTATTAGAAGTGTTATTCTTGCCTTTGCTTTTGAGGAAAGAACTTAAAAGTTATGGGATAGCAAAGTGGGGGATGGAGAATTATGAAGTAATATTACTTGAATTATGTAAATTGTTTATGTAATCTACATATTAGCTTACTTCCTGACTTTTCTTTCTTTTACTGGTTGCCCTCTGTGACTTCAGGTAGCAGATGAAAAAACAGCTCTAAAGCTAAGGAGAGAAAGAATTGTGCAATGTGGGAAGGGAAGCCATTAAACCTTTCCTCAAAGAACAGTGACAGCTATATTTTGCGGAGTTCTGGGAAATGGTTATCATCATATATCTGTGCTTTCTGGAGGCTAAAACATTTGACAGCATGAAGTCTGATTATGTATAAATTTACCTAAAAGTTAGAAGAAAAGTTGTGTTGAGAATCGAGAGACAACAGAGAAGGCTTTGTTGATTCAAATTTTCTACTAGCTTCAAAGGCCATATTGTCTGAAATTAATTCTCTTAGTTATTACTCCTTTTCCACGATAAGTTCTCTATCTCAGTTTAGTGTATTAAATCACTTCAAACTAAAGAGTTTGTGATACCTCCAATTAACTCTTGCGATATTTCCAATTAACTTTTCCCCTGAAAGGAAAGAAGATGAAGAATAGGCTAGAGAAGGAAAGGAAGTGGTCCCAGAAAGGTTAGGTGTAAGGTGGTAAGGACGGAGATTTCGTGTTCAAGTCCTTGCTCAGACGTCGCTGTCCCCATGGAGCCTACCATGAGCATGTATGTATATTATCCTCATATGTATATTGCATCCAGCCCCTTCCACTTACATTTCCACTTTCATGTCTTTATCCTGAGCTACCTCTTCCTATAGCATCTATTGCTTCATAACATATTATATCATTTTGTTATACATCATGGTTATTGCTTATTACTTGTATCTGCCAGCTAAAATATAAGCTTTATGAGGGCAGGGATCTTTATCTCTTTTGTTTGTTGATATATTAAAAGTACTTAGAAAAGTGCTGGGACATAATAGGCATCCAAATATTTGTGGTAAAGCTCTTCCACCAGAAAAAAAAAGAAAAAGGGTAGCCCCACATTCCCAAAGATGTAAAGAGTCCTAAGTAGTTTGAATAATTCAAAGGAATTCAGAGTTAAATTTTTAAAAGAAGATTATTATTTCCTTCCATGTACTACTGTTTAATTTCTATTTCAGTCCCCACCAGGGAGCATTGACACTGGTCATTTCAGGAAGTAAAGCTTCGACAATAAGGGAGCTTATTTTAATAAAGAGAGAGAAAGGAAAGGAGGAATGCATTGACCCATGGTTAGGCGATTTCTGAGGAAATGGCTGTTCCCCTATTTTACACAGAGGGGAATTCTGCTTGTACCTTGTTTATTTATGTTACTAGAGATTGGTGAGTTTTTCAAATAAACTGCATTTATTTCAGAAATTTATGTGATTTGACTTATTCCAATTGGAAGAAACAGAATGGTGAAAACATGAATAAATCTCTACTTTATTGTATCTTTGATTAGAATGTTCTGTCAGAGTGTCCAAAATTTTAATCTATAGATCAGTGTTGTTTCATAATAAAATGTTAATAGCAAAATGACAAAACATAGGGTATCCATATCCTTTAAACCATTAATCCCGTTCCTAGGAATTTGTTCTATTTGTACACAGAAGTATAATAAGCTACAAAGATACTCGTCACTTTTTTTATACTTTGGAAAAAATAAAAGTATCTAACTACCTACCAAGACTTCAATATGTCTACAATGCAATTTTATGCAGCCATGGTATAGAAGTATAATTATGATATAAAAAGATATCCATCAAATATGCACTCAAATGAGGAGGTTTTAAAGCAGTATGTTCTATATATAAGTATATTAAAGCATGAACAACTTGAAAATTATACTAGCAGTGATTATCTCAGGGTAGTGGAGGCTTATTTTCTCTTTTTAGTTTTTCCTTTCCTGTACTTTATATATATTTTTACAATTAGAAATTAGAATGCAGAAAATATATAGTAGCATTTATCAGAGGATAAGAAAATGTTTGTATATTACGTTTTCATATTTTTTGATATCTCACTGACTTTTGGTATTAAAAAGACTTGAGGTCTTTGAAGAGTTGTGTCGCTTTTGTTTAACAGCTGTTTATGTTTGGAAAAAGGGAGAAGAATTTCATATTTTATGTACAGTGCTATAATAGTTTGAGTAGACATGGGGAGCACTATACTCACTGGGAATATGTATAGTGCTTTAACTGCTTAGAATATATTTTTGTATACTTTATCTCTTTACTGTTGTGAAAGGTGAATTATTTGTTGCTCCCACTTCAGAAAACAGAGGTTTTGTTTGTTTGTTTGTTTCCTGAGTCAGGATCTGGCTCTGTTGTCCAGGCTAAATGCAGTGGCAAGATCACGCCTCACTGAGGCCTCAACTCCCGAGGCTCAAGCAAGATTCTCCCACATCAACCTCCCAAGTAACTGGGACTACAGACTTGCACCACCATGCCTGCCTAATTTTTTTTTTTTTATTTCTAGAAGAGAAGAGGTCTTGGTATGTCGCCCAGGCTGTTCTCAAATTCCTGAGCTCAACGGATCCTCCACCTGGGCTTTCCAAAGTGCTGGGATAACAGGCGTGAGCCAACCTGCCCGGCCAGAAAAGAGAGATTTTAATGCTTATGTGCTTCATGTGATTTGCTCGGGTTCATTTAGCTGGTAAATCCTGGGCTCTGAAATGCCTCAGAGCTCTGTGCTTACTGAAAACATGTTTTAAAAAATATGAATAAATGCAGGCAAATAAATTATGTGCTCTGAAGAGCAGAGGATGTTTTTAAGACTATCTGCATACTAAGGTATGGATATAAGACATACCACCATTTGGAATTTTCCCCTTGAGCATACACAGATATAGTCATGAGTGGCAGCTGTGATAGCACAGCTTCTGAAAGAGAGAAAGTGACTAATGACTTCCTTGACAATATTTAAGGAGTTATTTGAGCTGTTGTGTTGCAAGCTCGCCTAATTAGAGTGGCTAGTTTCCTTTGTATTCTCCTGGCAACGTACAAGGATTCCCATGAATTGGATTGAGAGTAAGAGGTTGACATCCAAGCTCCGTGTATTTTTGTGAAGTTAACATTGGCAATGATATCTGGAACTTAGTTCTTTTCTACAGTTGACCATGTGGGTTTTTAAAATTTACATACGTTTATGACGTACATGTGCAATTTTGTTACATGCCTAGTAGGCGGTAGTGTTTTGAACAATGGATTTCACCTCTTCTTTGAATGCTTATTTGAGAAAAGTAATTCAAATCCTACCTAATAAATACATTTATATAATCATGACAACTATTAAAAACAATTATCATTTTCTTTCACTAGTACTGTGTATGTTTTGAGCTACTGTGTTTAATAAGCTAAGGATGTATTTGAAGATTTTATCAATCTACTTGGCATCTCAAACTTAGTATGTTGAAAACATAGCTCTTGACCTTGACCCCCTATCTGCCTCCAACAAGTCTTTCCCAATTCTGCTCCTGGTGACAACATACTTTTAGTTGCTTAGACCAAAAACCTCAGTGTCCTCCTTGAGTCCTCTCCTTTCACACCCTGTGTCCAATCCATAGCAAATCATGCTGAATTTACCTTTAGAATATATATGAGTTTGAGGCACTTCTTACCAGCTCCACGGGTTCATGTCTTTCTCCTGCCTCAGCCTCCCGAGTAGCTGGGACTACAGGTGCCCGCCACCATGCCTGGCTAATGTTTTGTATTTTTAGTAAAGATGGGGTTTCACCATGTTAGTCAGGATAGTCTCGATCTCTTGGCCTCGTGATCCGCCTGCCTCGGCCTCCCAAAGTGCTGGGATTACAGGCGAGAGCCACCGCGCCCAGCCCACCAACACTTCCTACCTGAATGTTGGCAGCAGACTCCTAAATGGTCTCTCTCCTCTGTCTTGTACCCCTTTAGTCTCAATGCAGCAGCCAGGTGAACCCCTTTAACCTAGATCAGCTTATATCACCACTCATGTCATAAGTGCTCAAGCCCTTCACCTCTTTGAGGTAAATGGCAATTATCCCAATGTCCAACCAGGCCAAGCACTGTAGCCTCATGTTACCTCTCCCACTCATTCCCTGATAGCTACTTTTCCCCCTCCTCTGTTCCAGCTACATTGGCCTCTGCTGTCCTACGACACCCCAGGCATGCTCCTGCCTCACCCTTTGCACTTGTTTTTCCCTCTGCCCAGAACACAATCTCTCTAAATTGCCCGTGGCTCACTCTCGGAGCTCCTTCAGACTTTTCTCAAATGCCGGCTTCTCAGTGAGGCCTTCCTGGCTGTTGTACTTGAGCTCTCCACTGCTCTGCTCTGCTTTATTTTTCTCCAAAGTGTAATACTTACCATTATATGTTATTTATTAACTTTATGTTGTGTTTGTCTTCCCTTAATATATGTATTGCAAGAAGTCAGAGATTTTTGTCTGTTTTACTAAATCTTGTACCCCTAGTACCCAGGACAATGTCTGGCACATAATAGGGACTCAACAAAAACTTGCTAAACATTTATTAACCCAAAAGTTATTTCATTGATTATATTTAATGGCAGGTATTGTATTGAGCAGTAGAGTACTATGTATTGTTAATCTTGCTAAAATATACTTAAATATATCATTTTAATTTAGGGAGGGAAATATGACATCATTTCTGCTCTCTCACTAGAATTTTAGGTACATGATGCTGTTTAAACAAATTTGCCCAAAAAAAAAAAAAATTCTATTTCAGAGATAAAACCATTGTTTATACAATTATTATATCTATAGTAGCTTTTTTTTTTAACTTCAACTTTTCTGTCTGTCTCTCTCTCTCTCTTGTTTTTGTTTTCCAGAAAAGAGGCACAGTTAGATGAAGAAGGACAGTTTCTTGTCAGAATAATATATGATGACTCCAAAACTTATGATTTGGTTGCTGCTGCAAGCAAAGTCCTCAGTAAGTTGAATGCAACTTTCCTTCTTTGGCTAAGTTACACATAGAAGCTCAAAGAATGCGTGGTTCAAGATCACAACACAGGGTTATGCAAATGGCGCAGAGCATTTGTACAACCTGCACAGTTGTGTGGTGGAAATCCACATATCATGTTAGGCTCAGGCTATGCCAAGTCTTATTTTTCCTTTTACAAGTTCTTTAGAGAATGGAAAAGAGTAAATGTGTTCTTCTTGTTGTTTTTTTGGGACAAGGTCTGGGTCTGTCACCCAAGCTGCACTGTAGTAGTGGCCCAACTCCAGCTCACTGCATCCTCTGCCTGCCAGGCTCAAGTGATCCTCCTGTCTCAGCCTCCCGAGTAACTGGGACTACAGGCATGCACCACCATGCTCAGTTAATGTTTTGTATCTTTGGTAAAGACAAAGTGTCATCATGTTGCCCAGGCTGGTCTTGAACTCCTCAGCTCAAGTTATCCACCTGGCTCTGCCTCCCAAAGTGCGGAAACTGCAGGTGTAAGCCACCATGCCAGGCCCAGTCCTTTGTCTCCCCCAAAAGAAAGCCATGTATTCAGGAAGGAAAGAAAATTATTGATACTTAATGTAACAACATCAGTTGTGGTGTCAACAGTATGGTAGTTATTCAAGTATAGTATGTGTTTTCTCCAAATCTCTTTTGCAGTCACAAGTTAAATTAGCTATTGGTAAAAGAAACGTGAAACTGAGATCTACCACAGACAAATACCTTCCTGAAGAAGGCAAAGTTTTAAAAATTTCATGGAGAAAAAGTTGTTCTCAAAGTGGTATCTATTATTCCCATAGTGCTTAATTTTTAACTGGGCTATAGTTTGGATACAATAGAATGAAGATTTTAGTTTTGCTACATATAACTAGGAAACCAAATGCTATCTATAGTAGAATAAAAATTTTTTTAAAAGATTGGTAAATATTTAATATTAACAAGAAAAATATCTAGCCTCTAGCAATCAAAGTTGAAACAAACATGAAATAACTTTTTTCTTATCAATTTGGCAGTCTCAAAAATGGAAATATCTAGTGTAATGATGGAGTAGAGTTAATGGGAAATCATACACATTTTTAATGTGATGATAATTAAGACAACTTTTTTGGAGAATAATTTTGCATCATGAAAGCCTTTTAAAAATATTAAAACTCTTCAGGAATTTTTCCTAAAGAAATTATTAGATCTGTTTTCATTAAGATGCATGTATGTGTTATCATGTTGGAGTTCCACATATTGTCAAAAACTGAAAAAAGATTACATTTTCAATAAGAAGGGATGGGTTAAATAAATTATTGCATTCATATGTTGAATAAGATAGCAATTAAAATTGATACACAGCTCTTTGGGAGGCCGAAGTGAGTGAATCACTTGAGGCCAAGAGTTCAAGATCATCCTGGTCAATGTGGTGAAAGCCCCTCTCTATTAAAAATACAAAAATTAGCCAGATGTGGTGGCGGGTGCCTGTAGTCCCAGCTACTCGGGAGGCTGAGGCAGGAGAATGGCCTGAACCGGGGAGGTGGAGTTTGCAGTGAGCCGAGATTGTACCAGTGCACTACAGCCTGGACGACAAAGTGAGACTGTCTCAAAAAAAAAAAAAATTGATTCAGAAAATTTAAGCTTTAGGAAATATTAATGATTGTTTATTAAGAAAAAAGCAGAACACCAGGGTACATATTATATGTAATCAAGTTATTAAATACACATATTTATATGAAGACTATTTTGTATCAAAATATTGTCATGTGCATTCTTGATGATTTTAAAAATTTGTGTTTTTTGGAAAAAAGAAGTAGTATATCAAATATATGCTTTAAAAAGGTCAAAATTAAGTACAGGGTGAGTATCACTTGTCTAAAACTCTTGGGACCAGAAACGTTTAGGCTTTTAGTTTTTTTGTTTTTGTTTTTTTTTTTATGGATTTTAGAATATTTGCATATCCATAAGAAGATATTTTGGGGATGAGATTCAAATCAAAACATAAAATTCACTTATGTTTCATGTACACCTTATAGACGTACGCTGAAGGCAATTTTGTACAATATTTTAAATGATTTTCCGCAAGAAACAACGTTTTGACTGCAGTCCATCACATGAGTTCAGGTGTAGAATTTTCCACTTGTAGTGTCATGTTGGTGACCAAAAAGTTTCAGATTCTTGAGCATTTCGAATTTGAGATTTTCAGATTAGGTATGCTCCACTTGTAATTTGTAATAGAAGCTGAAAAACTGGTTGCTTTGCTTGTAAATGCAAATGTACACCATTGACATGTTTATACATTGTCTTCTCTGATTTCATTGTATTGTCCTGGAGGGATTTTTTTCATATGATCTATGTTTGCCATGCACAAAAATGGAAGACATTTTAAATTATTTTAATAAACACTTACCTTCATTCTTTCTATTACAATATTTCACCTATTATATGCTTTTTTTTCCCTCTTGAACTTGTAAAATAGATCTCAATGCTGGAGAAATCCTCCAAATGTTTGGGAAGATGTTTTTCGTCTTTTGCCAAGAATCTGGTTATGATACAATCTTGCGCGTCCTGGGCTCTAATGTCAGAGAATTTCTACAGGTAAGCAATTTGAGGTCCTATAGTTCAAAGTTCTGTGTTTGTAACTCTCAAATATAGACTCTAGAATCCTTTTGTTCACTCAGCTGGACGAGAGTGTCTTACTTCTGAAATGGAATCATAGTGACCTTTTTCTAATTCACATAAAATCATAGTTACTGGAGGGTCTTGAATACATTTTAGCATTATATTTTTTCTTTAACTTCTGGTTGCTGATACTGAATATGCAAGTTTTAAATTAATGTTCCCTGAAAAACTCCAGGTGGTCTTTTGTGATCTGTTCAACTGCCCTTTTTTGGGGGTAATGACTATATATCCTAGTGATTGTCGTTTTAGACATTTAATATGGCCTTATTTTCTATTTTCAAAACATTCCTAGTTTGTAGATATAATTAAGCAATGTATCAGTGTTTATGAAGTTCTACCTGGAGCTCAACGTTTAGGAAAAAGTAGCAGGGTTTTCAGGTGTTCTGTCACCAAAACATACTTAAGGTACATTATCATGAGTTACATATTAATTAATCTACTGTACAAGGGAAAATAGGAAACAGTTCAAAGTCAGTTTCAGGTGAAAAAGATAAATAATGCAATCAAAGGCCTTTTGTCTTATATTGTTAAAATTACCTTAAAAGATTTTACTAGTAAATTACACATTAGATGAGAGACTATTTCTGGATTGACTATACTATTTTAAGCATTGGCATTTGTGAGACCCTCTTCTTGAAATGTGTTAACATTGAAAATTATGTGGTTGTTTGCAAAGGATATTTCTAAACTGGCTGCTGAAAGCTGCCAGATCTTGCTGGAAAATGATGTCAGTGCAATACTAGCTGAACCGAAGCCCAGTTTTGAGGGAATGTAAACACTTTCAATCCAGCTGCATTATTGATTTAACAGCCAAAATAAGAACTTTAGTGTTTAATCAAAATGTCTCTTGTTTACATAGTGACATTTTTCTTATAAACTTAAAACAGCATTAAATCAAGTTGGAAACTGGTTTGCAATCTCCTGCCATGGATTTACTAAACTACTGGTGTCAAAAAAAGCTGCCACTTCCAAATGAAGTAGCTGCCAAGAGTTATTTAAATAAAATTGAACAGGCAGCATTTAATGGGATTATTTTAAATGGATTAAAGTTTTGGGGGATATGGGGTTTTTGAATACATATTTCACTTTTCAGTACTTTTGTTGACCACTATCAACTTATCAGCAAAGTTTCAACTTTCAGTTGTTCTGGCTTTTAACTCTCTCTCTCTCTCAATGGCCATGTTTACATGACAAAACAAAGATTCAAATGGTTTTATTAATTCCTTTTTTTTTTTAACCTGTGCTCATGGTGACCATCTGCTAAGCTTGTTACAGCACGGTAAGAGAGCAAGCAGCCTTTTAGGTGTGTTTCTCTGTGTTCCAGAGCTGCTTTATCCAATGGGACAGTCACTGGTTGCATGAGGCTACTCAGCATTTAAAATGAGATATACAAGCTAGGGAGTGGCTAACGCCTGTAGTCCCACTTACTTGGAGGCTGAGGCAGGAGGATCACTTGAGCCTGGGAGATGGAGACTGCAGTGAGTGAGCTATGATCACACTGCCGCGCTCCAGCCTGGGTGACAAAGTAAGACCCTATCTTTACATACATGCATACATACAACAAAGCGCAATGTGCTACAAGTGTAAAATATACACCAGATGTCAAAGACAGTAGAAAAAGAATAGAAGATGGCTCATTCACAATTTTATATAGATTTCATGTTAAAATGATAACATTTTGGATATATTTGGTTGTATAAAATTTAGTTAACATAGCTTTAAATTATACAAAATTTTATTTTATTTCTCTTTCAATGTGAGAGTGAAAAATGAAGAAACTAGAAAGTTAGAATACTATAAAGTTTTCATCAATATTTTACATTATGATTCAGTTCTTTTATTTTCTCCTGGTTTTGAAATTATACATTTTAAGGGCAAATTGAATGTGTTAAAGTACTGCTTTTCTAAAAAGTAGATATTTATGTTATCATTAGGCTGATTACACAGAAATTAAGTGGACTTTTTCTGTGTGACCATAAAACAAAATCATTAACTTTCATCCATTGTTTTAACATACCAGCACACATATAAAGATTGATATTTTTATTACATAAATTAATAAAATATTCTTTATAGTGACTTCAACTCTTCGCTAAAAATTTAAAGACTTTCTTTCTGTTTCAGCCCTGGTTTTAATCAGTCACCACATCTTTAGATTCTATTTCCCAAATACTGAGCTTTGGGAATTCTGCCACTTTTCTCTATTTCCCCCACACTTCTTTGGGAGAGTCTACCGTTATCTAGAGGTTGGATGGATTCCCTGCTTCTCTTCATGACTCCTCCAGTCTCTTCTCCATCCTATAACTCTGGTGCTTTTTCTGTAATGCAAATGTATCTCAACGTATCGTTTTCTTGCTTAAACTATGGAGTAATTCTTTATTACTCATTGGAAACTGTCAAAATATTTAAAACAATAGAAACCTTCATTCTTTCTCCATCTTCCCTCTCCCTCACCCCCAGTCCAGCCAAACTTAACCGCTTTCAGAAACTTGTATTTATCTTGTTCCCGCTATCCTCTCAGATTTTCTACTGCTCTTCTGTTTGCCTGGAATATGGTTCCAGCACTTTCCCCACAGATAAATGCTATTAATCCTTCAGGTAAAATTACTTTTCTGGGAAGGCGCCACTCCTCTCTCCAAACTCTGTCTTATCCTAGTCATGGTAACTAACCCCTCTCTTATTTTCATAGGACACTGCATTTCCCAAGCCACAGTAGTTTTCAGACTGCATTATCATTCCCATTTGATGGACTGGAATGTAGAAGCCAGAGATCATGTATAATCTCTTAATGTTTGTACCTTCACAGGTGCAATCTGTATATCTGAGAATAAATGAATATATCTTTTTTAAAAAAATGAATATTTGTTGTTTGTGCAAAAGCAGAAAACACACAATAGGAAGCAAACACACCAATAGATCAAGCTGAATTATTTGACTCAGGGTAACCCATTTTGAGGGAGAGCCTGTAATTTTATTTACAGAAGAATCATAGATTGAAATATAAAAGAGGAGACATACACTAGATCAATTTCCTTTTCAGGTGAACATACTAAATTACTTTCTATTATTTAATTTACAGGGTACATTGCATGTGTCTGTTGACACTTTTAAAATAGTCATTCTAATATTTCCATTTTAAGCTTTTAGGGAACACTAAAATAGCTACTGAAATCATAACACGGGAGACTATTTGATTATGCGTTAGCTGAGCAACTCTGACTCACTCATCATAGCAAGCAGAATTTCCTTGGAAGTAGTCTGTCCACAGCCTCTCAGTTGGAGACATTATTAAGAATAGGTCTGTCTTATATATGTATATACATACCATACCATTGTTTTTCCTTTTTTTGAAACAGTTTAAAAACAAATTTCTAAGTACTAGACATAGCATATAATAGGCAATTAATGAAACAGTCTTTGAATAATAGAATTAATTAATTCTGAAGTATATGTGTCTTTATAATTATTTGGTCCAGCCTGTTTTATCAGGATAATACTTCTTTTGCTTAAATTTTGTACTCAAGGACATGCTGTAGAGATAATATCTGTAGTTTAGCTCCAGAAACATACTTCTTTTTTCACATGGACGTTATCATATCCATTCATAGTTGACTTAACGAATACTAACATATATATCTACTCCCTTGAAAGGCTTTGGTGCCAATATTCAATTCATGACCCTGCTTATGCAGTCTCTCCTGTGCTTCCAAATTCAAGTTTAAAAAATTTGCATTACGCTTATTTTAAGCCACCCTGAAACTTTAACAAAAAATAACTGGAAGGCATTTCACAGTTTAGAATTGATTTTTTCTTAAATCGCCAGTGAAACCATCAACTTGTGGACTGATGAAAAAAGTAATAATCTTTGGCATTTATTCTTTGGTTGATTTAATAATTGAAAATATAATTTATCAAAAAGAGAAAAAGAAATGACATTTTTTAAATTTGATTTTTGGATCTTAAGAATTTTCTCTAGTTTTTCCACTTTTTTATTTGTAAATTCAGAATAAAATATGTGGTTCCGTGCTATCGCTATAGTCAATTTCTTTTCTTTTTTTTTTTGCGTTTTTTTAATGTTATTATTATTATAAATTATTATTATTATTATTATTATTATTATTATTATTATTATTATTATTTGGAGACTGAGTCTTGCTCTGTCACTCAGGCTGGAGTGCAGAGATGCGATCTCAGCTCACTGCAAGCTCCGCCTCCCGGGTTCATGCCATTCTCCTGCCTCAGCCTCCCTACTAGCTGGGACTACAGGCGCCTGCCACCACGCTCAGCTAATTTTTTTTTTTTTTTTTTTTTAGCCAGAATGGTCTCAATCTCCTGACCTCGTGATCCGCCCTCCTCAGCCTCCCAAAGTGCTGGGATTACAGGCGCGAGCCACTGCGCCCAGCCGCTATAGTCAATTTCTAACGGAAGTTTCTAGTGTACTGATGAAAAGACTGCAAAGAATACATGGGATTTGCAAGCTTCATGAGAAAATAGCTGATAAAGAATGTTCCATTTAATGTTATTTCCACCTTAATCCATGCTCACCTCTACACTCTAATGTCCTATTGCATTATGGCAGATTATATTTTCCCTAAATCACTGCAACAGTCTCTCCCATCTCACATGCATTTCTGTGGTATGATTTTGCCTCTTCTTTGCAGGAGGTAAAATTCTTTTTTCCTTGAATCTGGATTGGCTTTAGTGACTATTTAACCAATCAAATGGGGCAGAAGTGAGATATTTAAATTTCCTAGGCTAAAATACAAGAAGTCTTGGTTTCCTCCTGGGTGTCTTGGAACAGTTGCTGTTGGGATGGTACCTCTAGAAACCCAGACATGTGAAATGAGAACCACAAGCCACACAGAGAGGCCAAGTGTAGATTGGTAGATAGCAGTTCTAGCTGGGCTCCCAGCAAAGAGCTAGAAATAACTACCAACCATTTGATTGATCCATCTTGGAAAACCAGCCTACTCCAGCATTCTGATAATTTCAGCCCAGTTTCCATCTGATTCCGTCCCAAGGATAGAACTTTCTAATTTCACCAGACAAACTACAGAACCATGAAAGATAGCAAATAAATTATTAAAGTTGTTTAACATACAGCTATGGATAACTAGACCACTACTCTGTGCATTATTTTTCCCTTTATATTTTATGTCTGTGTTAATATGTGTGTATATGCTTGTACAATGAGCCAAGAGCTTTGAGAAAGCTGTGTTTGATAAGATAATCTATTATCCCTGGGAATAGGAGCCACCTCATCCCAAACAGGGCTACCAATTCAATTTCAACGGTATTACATTATTATTACATTATATTGTCTTTACCTCCCCCACAAATTTACAGAGTTAAAATACAATTAAAATGAGCCGCAAAGGCTGCCAGGTTGACTATGAAAATATACATGGGCAAATGCAATTTTAGAGAACAGTTAGGATTTAAATTATGACCTAAGTATGCGTATAGAACTCAGGTGAATGGTTAGATCAACGTTCTTTCATTATTTGCTGGAGACACTGGCTTCCTCAACTAACCTTGATATGGTGACAGTTTCGGTCGTTCACTCAACTCAGATGTATTTGAGTTTATCAACCTGCGCCTCTGTTCAGCCTGCAGTGGGATTTTCTTCAATTCCTGTTGGCTCCAGGTTTTGGCTTATTAAATACAACATTGTGATTTGGCCACCAGGAACCATCTGAGATTGATGACTGATCTAATTCTTAAATGTTTGTGCAAAGAGTTATTTTAGGAAATATGAGGATTTTTCCTGAACAGCTGTAAAATTCTAATACTTCCCTAAATTATTTATATTTCTTATGAAAAAAAGTGCACCATTCACTTTATTTTTAACTTTGAAATTTCAAAAAGAACTGTTTTCTCAGCATCCACAATGCCAATTTCTATAATCCACAATTTAAAAATCGACAAGTAGGGATGTAGTTTTATTTTTAAAAAACTTGTGAAGGAAGATAAGAAATATTCTAGAATTGTAAGGCTTTTCAGTTTGAATAACTGGTATATATTTTCATAATTTTTCAAAATATTGATTGTTACATGTAGTATTATACAGGCTGGATCTTTTTTAACATGAGTTTAAAAACAAGCAGTAGAATAAGTGAAATATTTTAACTGTTTTTCTTTAATTAAAATATTTCCCTGGAGAGGATGGAAATGATAAATTGATACAGCTTTAAAGCTATATCCATTTAAATAATTTTAGTGACTCTGGTACAGTTTCTTTTTAAATAGAGATTTTAAGTATTTCCTTTAGAAAAGAATCTCTGTATCTTTTCAGTTGGAAAGCTATTTAATTCTCAAGGAGGAGCTCCAAGAAGAAAAGGCAGGAGAAGTATTATGAAAGCATTCACTTCTTACTCACTCCGATCTCATGCTATTTACTTTGGTGTTTCTCATTATCTAGGGTTTGGTGTTCCATTTTACTTAGGTCTAGCTTGTTTAAATGTTTTATCTTCAAATTCCAAAATGACTTTTTTCTTATAAAACTTAACAAAATGTTTTTTAAATTACATGACTCTCATTAAAGAATGTTGGTGTTGGTCCTATTTTTCAGAGGTATGAGGGATAGAAAGGAAATCCTGTACCTCATCCTCCTTCATTGAAAAACAAAAAGAGGTTTGCAATGACTGATTTTAAAGATTTCTTGCAGATCTAAACTGCAGTAATATTCTCAAAATAGACAACTCCCTTCTCCTCATTCACCAAAACAAGAATTCTTGGAGACTGAAAAATGTTTTTCTTTAAAACGTTCAAGGCAAGGTCTTACCCATTTCTTTGGATCCTTTAAAATTTTTAATTAGATGTCCTTGAAACAGGAAAATCAGGTAATTGACTTCTGGGGACTTGGCCTCTGTAATTATGTAAGAACTTATTTTTGGCATGCATATTACAAAAAGAAAATATGCATTTATTTTGAAACATTCCAAGGTCTATAAAAACGTGACACTTTAAAGTATTACTCAAAGGAATGATAAATTGTCTTTTGTTTTCTAAATCTGTGAAGTGTACTATGTCTGAAACTCCAGTACAGTACCCCAGAATACCATAACTAATTTTTCTTCTACAAATGATAAATGCCAGATGATAAAATAAACCAGACTGACAGGGAGCAGAATCTCTGAGTAGAAAAACCACATTCATTTGCTTGTAGAAAAACAATAAAATGATATTAGAACATTAAGAAATGAAATTATGAAATTGAAACCTTTAGGTATCTCAAGATATCAAAATAGATGAATGTTCCTGCTCTCTATATTTTTCCTGTTTTTTGATTTTATGAAGCCTAGAAGAATGAATCAAAGCATATTTGAGGTTTACATCATTGTTTCCTGGGAATCTACTTGTGCTGCAATATAAGAGTTTACATTTTTTCAGTGTCATTTTTACTTTCGTACATATAGGCATACTTACTTGCAATGGACCACACAGCTCTTTACTTTCTGTAAGTGCTTCTGTGGGTAGATTTAGAAATAACACAGAATATCAGTTTTGATATGAAACTCTTATTCTCTAGAATACATTGTTAGAGCAATGTGGATGAACTATCATCTTTGTTTAGATAGCATTATCAAATGTAGAAAGGGTTTTCTGTTGGCTATTGTAAGAATCTTTTTGTAGCAAAAAAAAAAAAAAAAAAAAAAAACTGTAACCTGTATGTGAGGATGACACATTTATTAGCAATATAAGTATACTTAAAGGAAAATAACAACTTTTAATCATTAATCCCATTTCTTGTAGTAGTCTGGCTGTGGTAATTACTTTAAATTTTGAAAGAGTAAAGCCAAGTAAGGAAGGTTGTAACTCAAGCAATCCCAAGAGTATTTTTTATATTAGATACTATCTAAAGAAAATCAATATTACATTAAGTGGTGTTCAATCTTTTATGATTCAGGAAAGCACTTTACTTGTTCAATTAATTAATAGTAAATTCAATAACACAGTAAATCTCTGGAGAGTTGGTTATCGCGAAAAGACTGAAAAGGTGAACATTCTCATTTGGTGTTTTTGGTATCCTACGGTGAGCATGCAGTGCCTATCTTTAGTGACTCAGGAAGTACTGACTTGGACGATTGTGTCCACTCTCTGACTTACCTTAGCATAAGTGGTGCCTGTAACATAAGTGGTGCAAGTCATTATTGCCTTATGCTATCTGCTTGAGTGAATGTAGAAATGTTTTAATAATCCAATAAAAAAGAGTATGAAAATGATATAAGCACATTGATACACTGATTTATGAAATATGTAAGCATTCTGTATAGAAAAAAATACTAAAATGCCTATTTCAAGTTATTGTTTGGTTCAATTTTTTTTTGCGGGGGAGACAGAATCTCGCTGTGTCTCCCAGGCTGGAGTGCAGTGGTGAGATCTCGGCTCACTGCAATCTCCACCTCCTGGGTTCAAGCGATTCTCATGCTTCAGCCTCCCAAGTAGCTGGGACCACAAGCATACCCCACCACGCCTGGCTTATTTTTGTATTTTCTTTTTTTTGAGATGGAGTCTCGCTCTGTTGCCCAGGCCGGAGTGCAGTGGTGAGATCTTGGCTCACGGCAAGCTCAGCCTCCCTGGTTCATGCCATTCCCCTGCCTAAGCCTCCCGAGTAGCTGGGACTACAGGCGTCTGCCACCACACCCGGCTAATTTTTTTTTTGTTTTTATTTTTAGTAGAGACAGGCTTTCACCGTGTTAGCCAGGATGGTCTTTATCTCCTGACCTCATGATCTGCCCTCCTCGGCCTCCCATCGTGCTGGGATTACAGGCATGAGCCACCACACCAGACCAATTTTTGTATTTTCAGTAGAGATGAGGTTTCACCATGGTGGCCAGGCTGGTCTCAATCTCCTGACCTCATGATCCACCCACCTTGGCCTCCCAAAGTGCTGGGATTACAGGCGTGAGCCACCACGCCCGGCCAATTTTTGTATTTTCAGTAGAGATGGGGTTTCACCATGTTGACCAGGCTGGTCTCAAACTCCTGACCTCAAGTGATCCACCTGCCTTGTCCTCCCACAGTGCTGGGATTACAGGTGTGAGACAGCGTGCCCGACCTCAATTTTTAAGTGAGCCACAACACAGTACCTGGGCCTGACTCTATTAGAAACGTTTTCTAAATGCAGCCACAAGCTTAATTTTGACTTTGTGAGAAATGCAGGTAAAAATAAAACTCTCTTGGTGATTTTTTTTCTCACCCAATTTTCTTTCACAAAATGTTTCACCACATAAGTACAAGTATAAGGAGTCTTGGAGGGCTATGAAGCAGTTCTCAGGTCGTCCCTTCTAAGGGAAGAATTCTAATGAGAATGATTCGTCATTGGAAGAACCTCTCATACTACCAAGTAAAACAGTTTTAGGACTGAGGGGTTTGTAGGTTATATACAACTCTTCAATACTTAGTGTCTGCCATATTGGATTACTTTTACATGACAATAGCAGCCTCTAGAGGCAATCCGGATGAATTGATGTTTTTGCTAAGAATTATTTTGACTTGGACAGGTATAATTGTGGGGAAGGAAACAGTAGATGCAGACAGTTCAAAAAGTCACCAGATTTATCAAGTTGAGGAGATCATTGAATCATTTATCTGGATTAGAGTGTCAAAATTCATGACCTAGCTCAAATCTCATCTTCATTTTGAAGGATTTTTAACTCCATTCTTTCAGTCTGAGTTGTTAGCTTCCTCATTTGCTCATCAAAATCCTCTTTACACATCTATTTGTGATATAAACCATGAGCTGCTTAATCCACATCATGCGGATCCGTATCCAAACATCTACCCTGCCCCCCCAGCCCACATGGCACAGTGTATGATATATAATGCACATACAATAACTTTATAGAGTGGGTGCATGATTGAGTGGATGTGTGGAAGGGACAGAAAATTAATGCTGTAGGTGCCCTGGTAGAGTATTGCTCAAATGTAGACACCCGTGGAATCATCTCATCCTCACTCTAGCTTTTTCCCAGTAATCTCACTGGATTTTTCTGTTTTTCTAAATTGACCTCTTTGAGATATTTGGAATGAGTGCCATAGTTTAATTTTGGCATACCTCCAGTACTTTCATTTTAGATATGTTCTTTTATGCCCATGACATTTTGAAACTGTTTTATTGTTGTTTTTTTTCTTCTCTTTAAAAATAATCACCAGTTGTGAATAGATTCCTACTTGCTTGGTGTATTTGTTTTTTATTGCTACCATGACAAATGACCACAAACTTAAGTGCTTAACACAACACAAATTTATTACCCTATGGTTTCGTAAGTTGGAAGTCCATTGCAGGTCTTACTGGACTATATTCAGCATGCTGTGCTGGCAGGACTGTGTTTTTTTATGTTGGCCTTTGAGGATAATCGTTTTTTTCCTCATCCAAGTATTGACAGAATTCATTTCCATGCAGTTATAGGGCTGAGGACCCAGTTTCCTTGACTGTCAGCAGGCAGCTGCCCTAAAGTCCTGGAGACCTCTCTCCAGTCCTTCAACAGTCTCCTACATCTCAGAATCGCTAGCACGGTGTTGAATCCTTCTTATAGTTCCATCTCTTCGACCTTCTGTCATTGCACCTCTCTCTCTCTCATGATGTAGCAGGGAAAGCTTCTTGACTTTTAAGTGCACAGTCACTCATGTGACTAGGTTGGGCTCACCTGGATAATCCAGGATAATCTTCCCAACTAAGGTCCATAACCCTCATCACATCTGCAAAATCCCTTTCACCGTGCGGTACAACACATTCGCAGGGATTAAGGAAAGGGAATCTTTCAGAGACAGTTGTTTTGCCAACTCATCTGAAATGTGCTAAGTGCTTTATATACATTTTTAAAGTTATCTCCATTTTGCCAGAAGAAATAAAGTCTCAGAAAAAAATGGGTGAATTGGCTACCTTCCTACGAAGTGACAGTCATTATTTAAACCCATGTCTAAGTTTAATTGATCCTAAGTCATATTGCTTTTAATTCCTACACCATGCTGTGCTGTGTGTATATCCTACTATATATGTGCAGCACACACACACACACACACCCCAACATGTTATGAACTGAGTGTTATTTGAAAAATTATCTTGAGCCAAATAAAATGTATAGCTTACACCATATCTTCTAGTACTCTTTACACCAATTATTATTATTATTATTATTATTATTATTATTATTATTATTATTATTTTGAGAAGGAGTCTCGCTCTGTTGCCCAGGCTGGAGTGCAGTGGCCAGATCTCGGCTCACTCACTGCAAGCTCCGCCTCCCGGGTTTACGCCATTCTCCTGCCTCAGCCTCCCGAGTAGCTGGGACTACAGGCACCCGCCACCTCGCCCGGCTATTTTTTTTTTCTTTTGTATTTTTTTTTTAGTAGAGATGGGGTTTCACTGTGTTAGCCAGGATGGTCTCGATCTCCTTACCTCGTGATCCGCCCGTCTCGGCCTCCCAAAGTGCTGGGATTACAGGCTTGAGCCACCGCGCCCGGCTTACACCAATTAATTTTGTATATTAGTAATCTGAGACTCAGGGAAATGTGGCATCTTCCAAATTAATGGCAAGGCTACAAGAACAGAAAATATTTATTGGCCAATTTATTAGTTTTCCAAGACTTCCATTTCAAAATGTAATTATTTCACAGATTAGCTATGAAACTCCACCTTGATGATAGCATATTAAAGAACATGAAGAAATTACCTTGCTTTAGTTTCTGAAATAGATTTTTAATTTCTAACAGAATAGTTAAATAGAAATCACAAAAGAATATGCCTATGTTTTATATGCTTATAATCTGGGCATAGTTTGGTTTTTTTGAGTTGAAAATTAAGTTTTAGAATTGCAGTATAAACAGAAGGGAAACGTGTGAGTCCTTTGGGCATTTCCTGCTGTTGATCACAACACCTCTAAACAACTGCCCCAAGCTCTTGTAAATATGAGTATCTTTGCCTTAGCCCTTAACTATGTTTTTTCTGTTTCGGCCATTCTTTTTAATCCCTTTTCTTTATCTTTTCTTAAAATGTACTAACCATTCATAGCACAGATATTTTTCTTAATTCTACTATGTTAGTTACATTTTCTCTGTGGCACTTGCTTTACAGATATCTCGGTGGAGTGAAGGATGTGCTACATGTGCTGCTTTGCTGATCTGCCCACTAGACTCCGATTTGACTCATTTTCATAACTTGCTTTCCCAGAGTCTGCTGTCATTGCGGAAGCATTGTTTATTGGTCTCCCTTTCTTCTTTGCTGTAGAACCTTGATGCTCTGCACGACCACCTTGCTACTATCTACCCAGGAATGCGTGCACCTTCCTTTAGGTGCACTGATGCAGAAAAGGGCAAAGGACTCATTCTGCACTACTACTCAGAGAGAGAAGGACTTCAGGATATTGTCATTGGAATCATCAAAACAGTGGCTCAACAAATCCATGGCACTGAAATAGACATGAAGGTAACAAACAGCAGTGGAGACTTCTGAACACAGATGACAACTAAAAGTATTTTAAATGACACTCTTTAAATTTACCTGCAGTTATCACTGTTAGTGCTCTTCCCTGGAAGTATATATAAGCCAAAACAGTGGAAAGACCAGCAGTCTTCTATATTTGGCCTGGGAGTGCTTTATACAGGATATTTTTCCTTCTGGCAGCAGATTTTTCTTTCTAATTATATATTGTTCAAGACTACAAGAAATTTACTTTACATTCCCTGTGAACACACACCAGCTGGGAAGCAGAAGGATATGTGACTGACTGAGCTGTGGGTTTCAGCATGTAAAATATCCATAATATGGATAGTCAAATTCTAAGGCAATCTAAAATTAAGTATTATTTTATAGAAGATTATCTCCTTGTTGATTTTTGTCTGCCCCGAAATATAGTTGAAATGTCTGATTTTGTGAATGAAAGTGTTTGTTTTTGTTTTTAATCAAGTTACTTGGTGAAAGAAGCCAGGTCTGGTACTTTAAAAATTGTGCTGCTATTGATAATACACACTCTTAGTTTTAAGTGCTAATTTCAAGGTACTGATAGGGCAACCGTATCACAAAGAGCATCATTGTTTCTCTTTATCTCTGGCCCTTATAGTCTCTCCTAGTCAGGCTGCTTTTTATGTGTTCAGCATATTCATTCCCAAGAATCAATTCTCAGTAGCCTTAAACTTGAGACCAAAGTGGGGAGATAGATACCTTTTTCTAACCTTTCTTTATTTATAGAAAATCTAATAGACAATTCTTTCTTATAGATCATAGATATGTTGTAACACACTCAGGAAGTCTAAAACCCTTAAGTGGAGTACTATGCAAAATTAAAATGGTAACATTTAATTAAATTAGAAATATATTCCACATATTTAATCTAGTAAGGTTATGTTAGAGTTCATGGTTTTCTTTCTTTCAGAAGTTGATGTTAGTTCTCACATGGCACTTGTTGGTGATTCCCAAGTGCACCATTCATTTTTCTACAACCATTAGTAATGGTAAAAACCACAATTACTTTTGCAGCAACCTAATAGAAAGTAGGACTGCATATAACATGGCATTATCAAATGCAGACATTTAAAAATTAAAACCTTCGGTGAAGTATCACAATTCATCCATGATTGGGAATCTCACTGGTATTCAATCAAAAAAGTATATACCTCACATTTCCGATCTTTTGTTCTTGACATTAAACTGACACAGTATCGCCTGGGTGCAGTGGCTCATGCCTATAATCCCAGCACTTTAGGAGGCCAAGGCAGGGGGATCACGAGGTCAGGAGATTGAGACCATCCTGTCTAACATGGTGAAACCCTGTTAGACATACTAAAAATACAAAAAAAAAGAAAAAAGTAGCCAGGCATGGTGGTAGGCACCTGTAATCCCAGCTACTTGGAGGCCAAGGCAGAAAAATCGCTTGAACCCAGGAGACGGAGGTTGCAGTGAGCCGAGATCCCACTACTGCACTCCAGCCTGGGTGACAGAGCGAGAATCCATTCTCAAAATAATACAAACAAAACAAAAAAAACGCAGCATCTATACTGAGTGAACCTATATGCATATTGTATGCACTGTTGGTTTTTTTTTTTTTTACTTAACCAGACTGAGAAAGAGGTTGGTTCATAGAAACTTCAGAGATAAACACAAATTAGGACACACTTGGAAACTACTATTACTGTGGTATTAGAATCTTTGGCATGGGAGATTGATGGCTTTAGCAAACTGTATGAAACTCAAATGTTTACTTCATTATATGGTTCACTTTATAAAATATTTAAATTCTCTTCTGACCATTTATTCAAGTGCTTCAATATGAACTTCTGAAATATTTGCATTTTATAAGTATATTTTGTGTATTTAATTTTTTCAAAGGCACTGTTTTGACTTCTTGAGGCATTCCCACATTAAGTTCATCAGGTCCAGAGATACCAGATAATTTGAACCACATAATTAATACTAGATCATGTCATAAAGTGATATACCAATGAGAAGTTAAAAATATGATTAGAAAAGCTATTCGTTTTGCCAGTTTGATCGAAGCAAAAAATTAGAATTGAATAATTAATTCATAAGTTTAGGATACATAAAATTCAGTTTCTCTAGTTAAATAGAAACAGAGTAGAACATCAAAATTAGGCCTGATGTTTAAGGTTGACTCTCTTGCTTTGTCTATGAGTTAGGGAAATCAACCTTAATGTGGTAAATTTTATACTTTAATAATGTATTTGCCTGTGAATAGTACTTTAGAAATGTAGGATTTTTTTACATTATAGATATTAGTTCACAATTACGATTACTTCCTTAGAATGAATTTCTAGATTTGCAATTAAATCAAAGAATCCACAAAATTTTAAGGAATTTTTATGCCTATTGTCAATTTATCCTTCAGAAAGATTAATCAAAATACCCTCTCATCAGTGGTATTTGACATGCCTCTTTTTCAGTACCTTACCTAATTTGGTATTGTAACTTTTTTTTCTTTTTTTGAGACGGAGTCTCGCTCTATTGCCCAGGCTGGAGTGCAATGGCATGATCTCGGCTCACTACAATCTCTGCCTCCCAGGTTCAAGCAATTCTACTGCCTCAGCCTCCTGAGTAGCTGGGATTATAGGCACCCACCACAGCACCTGGCTAATTTATGGGGTTTTGCCATGTTAGCCAGGCTGGTTTCAAACTCCTGACTTCAGGTGACCTGCCCGCCTCACCCTCACAAAGTGCTGGGATTACAGGCGTGAACCACTGCACCTAGCCTGGTATTGTAACTTTATATGTTTGCCAGTTGATAGTTAAATGACATTACATGTATTTTTGAATATGAATCTCTATCATTTTATTTCCCATTGTTTTAAAACAGCATTGTAATCTTTCTTGATAGTGCCAGCTTCTATGGCTTTCAGGTTGTTCACTATACAAGTGTGCTTGGCTGAGAAGGCAGAGTCCACCAGTGCTTTTTTTCCCCTAATTCTACCAAAGAGACCATATAGGATACTGGGGAACTGATACCAGATTTGTAATTTTACAATGATTATTCAATCTTCAAATTTTATAGATCAAAGTCCAGAAATATTTTCCTAGTTTAGACATCTGTAGTATTTGCATACATGTATTGAATTTTTGTAATTAATCTTCTAACTGCAGTATTCATAACTCATTTTTTATATTTAGGTATTTTAATTAAACTGAAATGAAGACAATTCATGGCATTTCGCCCTTTGATATCCAGGTTATTCAGCAAAGAAATGAAGAATGTGATCATACTCAATTTTTAATTGAAGAAAAAGAGTCAAAAGAAGAGGATTTTTATGAAGATCTTGACAGATTTGAAGAAAATGGTACCCAGGAATCACGCATCAGCCCATATACATTCTGCAAAGCTTTTCCTTTTCATATAATATTTGACCGGAACCTAGTGGTCACTCAGTGTGGCAATGCTATATACAGAGTTCTCCCCCAGGTAAAATAACAGCACACTTCCTTGGGGGCCTGAGACTAAAGCCCATAGAAATACTATTGTTACAGGCAGCCATCCATTCATTTAACCCTCTGACTATGTATTAGGTAATATGCAGTTTATTGTAAGTTACACAAATTGTTTAATTGTGAACTAAGTGTATTTGAGCATACCACAACTTTCCCTAGTACAACTATTTTTTTTAATAATAATCACATACAGAAACAGTAGGAATGTTATGTAAGAACAGTATACTTGTTTCAATGAAAAAAAATGGGTAACTTTTTGGTAGCAGTCACCTTTCATATGTTTGTTTATTCACTGAATAAATATTCATTGGATATCTACCATCTGTAAATAACTTTAAAAATCAACTATTGATAGTGTTAAGGGAAAAGGAGGGATTTTAAAAGGCACCAAAACACAAAATAGAGATGATCATGGATTGAGTAGAAAAAGTATCAAAGGAAGCAGTTGGGATGATGATGAGAACCTACTGTTAACTTCTATGACAGATCCATTGGTAAAATCCTTTATGTTTACTCTTTCTTTCTTATATACTAACTTTTGGAGTTGTATATGGCATGTGTTTCGAGATACTTTTTGTTTGTAATTAAAGAGACTTGAAAATTCAGGATTAGCCCAATTGGATCAGGTGAAATGGAAGCAGAGTAGTGTGCTGCCCTGGCTCTAGTATTGACTCCACCTAACCCTCACTGTATGACCTTGAACTTGGTACTTCACCTCTCTCAGCCTGTTTCTCTTTTTTCTGGCATGAGGATAGAAAGCATATGAAAAACACTTAGTTTATTGCAAGCAATCAATCAGTGTTACCTATTGTTCTCGCTTTTAGTCCTCTAGATAAATATTAAGAGAGTGTTTGCTCGTGTTTTTGGTATTTTAATTTCATTTCAAACCATACACATTTAACATATCACTGTACATTTTAAAAGATAAAATTTCATGTTTTCTTCTGCAAATGCATTGTAAATTTGGGCTAGCTTACATTTGAATATTAGTCGTCTGAATCCATATCAGATTTCATGTTCTTGCAACTATTTAATGTCCATTTAATTACCGAGTTGTAGAGATTGAGATTTGGGTTCATAGTTCAGCTAATTTTCCCATGAATTATAATAATTATAATTTTCTATTTTTAAATATAACTGAGCTGATTTAATCAAGTGACTAATATCAAAGTATAAAAACTATTTTAACTGATTAGATACTCTTTGCTGTCTGTCCACATTTTAGCTCCAGCCTGGGAATTGCAGCCTTCTCTCTGTCTTCTCGCTGGTTCGTCCTCATATTGATATTAGTTTCCATGGGATCCTTTCGCACATCAATACGGTCTTTGTATTGAGAAGCAAGGTAATCAAGATATTATTTCATTAAATGTGAGAAAGGTATGTTACAAATTAGAAGTATTCAGGGGGGAAAATTATTACATTCTCTGAGAAGATATAGAGAGATAAAACGTAGACCTCAAAGGAAGTTCTATTTAAAAGGCAATGCTATTGGTTTTTGGTTTGCTTGAGAAGCCGTAGAACTCTATCAGCTGATTAAAATTAACAGAGGTAAATATTAGAAACTGCCTTTCTGAGATGACCTTGTTTCACATCATAAAACCAACATCTTTTACTCCCTGTACAGGTACAATGCCTTATTTCAGAAATTAGAACTAAAAAGGTTTTTTTTTGTTTGTTTTTGGAACTTCACTCAAAACCACTTATTTATTCTTTCTTAAATTGTCTGTTGTTCTTAGTGGCATTTTTGTGGGTGAATAAAAGTGATAAAATATTCACACAGTTGGTAATTTAGATAGTGCTGGGATCTCATAGTTTCTGTTCTTCGGATAGATACAGCAAAGGTCAGTTTCCTAGACTACCCATTTAATCCTTTCTGTATTCAGAACTGACTGTTTCCAGCTGCTCTATGAATACAGGGTGGAGGAATGGGGAGGCTTGGCTTATTGTTTGGTAGTGTCTGGTAATGTATGCTGTAACTATACCAGAAAATCAGGGGGATAAAAAAGATTCACAAAAGCTTGAAATAATTATGTGAAGAGTAGCACAGTTACTATCCTGAATTCAAAGGAGATAGTCACTTTTCTGCAGTGTTGCAAGGTAGCCACTAGGCTTATTACAGGCAGAACTCTGACGAAAGACCCTCTCCTGTTCTAATGACGTACATATTCTGCTTTGTGGTTTGGTGGGAAATGAGATATGTGTGTCCTTGTTGCTGAATTCTTTGGTAGGGAGAAAGGCATTCGTTAATGGTTATATCTTGCTTTTTCAAGGAAGGATTGTTGGATGTGGAGAAATTAGAATGTGAGGATGAACTGACTGGGACTGAGATCAGCTGCTTACGTCTCAAGGGTCAAATGATCTACTTACCTGAAGCAGATAGCATACTTTTTCTGTGTTCACCAAGGTAATAATTTTTAGATTAATTATAATGACTATCAGTACCTATCTTTAGCTAACAAAGGAATGCCACAATATTTTATTCCATGACATTTACATATTCTCTGAGGTGTAATTGGATTTTACAACCCTTGTTATGTATTACTTCGTAACAATGATAATCTTATTTAATATTTGCTAATAAACTCAGAAGAAATCACATACTCTATGCTATTTGCCACGTCTTAATACATTTGTGGAGTGTTTATGCTATTACACCATGGAACAAATAATCTGCAGTAAGCTCATTCTGTACTTTTGGACCTTCAAAATAGACATTATGTAGAAAAGCGATTTTTTAAAGCAGCTAATAGGATGGTGTAATAAATACATTGGTATATTTGACACCAAAAAATTATCTTTTTTATAGTATGTTAGCAAAAAATCTAAAGGGTCTCTTTCTGGGTTTGAACTATTTTAAATTAAAAATATCTACCTACTCTAATCCAAATATACTGTTCCAAGTATATTCAATTAAAATGTATGTAAAATGTGATTTTAAATAAACATCAGAGAAAAATAAAACTATAGATTGTTGTTTTCCAATTTGGGAAAGCATTTTCCTAGGATATACATGGGAATTCAGAATATAAAAATTATGTCTAAATTTGCTTCAGAACAATAGAAAAGATAATTGTGGGGATTATCATAAGATGATATTCTGTGTATTCATAATCTTGTATAAACAAAGTGTATGTGCATTATTTAATAACACAGTCAAGAAAGCATGTTTTGGTGAGCTATTGGTTAAAAATTTAATTTGAATTCCACCATGATCACTTTTCACTTAAAAATGTGGTTTTAAATTTTCTGAAAAATATAATAAACTTTGTAACAACCTCCTTTTATATTATTACTATTGTATTGCACATTACATAACAATAATATATAAGTCCAAATAAGAATAATATATCATTGGCGCAGTGGCTCACGTCTGTAATCCCAGCACTTTGGGAGGCCGAGGTGGGTGGATCACAAGGTCAGGAGTTTGAGATCAGCCTGGCAAACACGGTGAACTCCCGTCTCTACTAAAAATACAAAAATTAGCCAGGTGTGGTGGTGGGCGCCTGTAATTCCAGCTACTAGGGAGACTGAGGCAGGAGAGTCGCTGGAACCCGGTAGGCGGAGGTTGCAGTGAGCCGAGATCATGCCCCTGCACTCCTGGGCAACAGAGGGAGACTCTGTCTCAAAAAAAAAAAAAGAAAAAGAAAAAGAAAAAAGAATAATATATAGTTAATTGACAAATATATTTAAGATTAATTAAATATTGTTTAACTATAACATATAAGAATAATATATCAGATAATATAAGGATATGGATGTCTTTCCCTGAGAAATAAATATCATGCAAATAAAAGAAACAAAACTAAGAAACATAAACCCTTTTTAAAAAAAAAAAAAAAGCTACATTGATCTAAAGATGTCCCATCTGCTATCAGTAAGTGTTTTCTTCTTCTGCCTCTTTGCAGGTTGAGCTTAGGAAAATGTCAGTTTCTCATTAGGGGTAATTTCTATTTATGGAAAGAAAGGTTTCTTCAGAAATAAAAGCAGAAAATTTGGAGTTTATTTGTTAATTCCCACATGCAGACATCACCCAGTGAGAAAATTGCAGATTGTCCTATGAGATATGCTCAGGTGTGTAGGAAGATTTGTACTCACACTACATAAACAAAAGATCAATTAAAAGTAGTTTTACTTGCAAAATAATTCTAAGATGATTCGTTTAAATTTAGACAAACCTTAATGGTTCATTAAAATAATGATATAGGACATTTTGAGAACCATGAGACCTTTATGATGTAAGTTTTGTATCTCAGTATGAGCGTTCTTAACCATTCATTTTTGAACTTACAGCCATGTTTTTTCTCTGCACCTAGGCAGGTCTCATATACCTTTGGTCGATGGTCTGGCCTCTTTCTAGATGTGTCTTTTTCTGCAAGTGGACTTACATAGCCATTTTAACAAAATTAAAAGATGTCGTGTATTTCATTAGTAAAATCTTTGATTCTTTTATTTGCTTTATAGGTATGCTAATTTTTGCTTTGCTTTTTGAACATTGCTGCTGAGAATGTATTGCATTAATCCAAAATTCTGCAAAGTCACCCCTTTTGAAGAATTTTGGATAGGATTAATTCAAACTTCTTCAAATTATTAATCCCAGATTCTCCAAAGTCGTAACTAAATTTTTTCGTTTTAGAGTAATTATTATTCTCAGTGGCCAGAAGTAATGCTGTTGCATTAAAAAACTTCAAGCCAAAGATATAACCTTATGCCATTTTGACCAATTAGTTTTGTTGTTGTTGTTGTTGTTGTTGTTGTTTTTTGAGATGGAGTCTTGCTGTGTCGCCCAGGCTAGAATGCAATGGCGTGATCTCGGCTCACTGCAGCCTCCTGCTCCTGGGTTCAAGCAATTCTCCTGCCTCAGCCTCCCAAGTAGCTGGGACTACAGGCACGAGCCACCACAGCCAGCTCATTTTTGTACTTTTGGTAGAGACGTGTTTTATCATGTTAGCCAGGCTGATCTTGAACTCCTGGCCTCAAGTGATCTGCCCAACTCAACCTCCCAAAGTCCTGGGATTACAGGTGTGAGCCACTGTGCCCAGCCTCAAAGAGTACATTTTTAAAAAGCAGTTAACTTTTTACTTGTCAGATTATCACTGAAATAGTAAACATTATTATATTGTTGGAAAAATGACACAAGTTACAATGATGATGCATGAAATTCAGCAAGATTGAATAATATTTCAAATAAATGAGAAAAATTTGTCAAAGGAAAAGAAGACATGAGAGCCAGAAGTAAGAACAACACATAGTCTTAGATACATGAATTACATGCTGAGGATGGGTCATAAACGTGGTTGGGAATTTTTACTCATTGTTTCCAGAAGGAAAAAATAACCAGTTACAAGATTTATAGAATACAGAAAGCAAAATGAAATGCTTAATCAAAAGAAGCACTATTATTCTTGAGAAAGTGAATAAAGATAGATTTTTTCCTCTCCTTATAATGAGGAAAAATTTGAGAATAATAAATTACACACTGTATTAAATACCTCAACATTTATCATAGAGATGTTTTCTCCAGGATCGTTTCAATTTAGACTGGTGGCACCAAAAAGTGCAACCTGGCAAAAATGCATCTCAAGTTCACTGCTTTTTGGTAGATGTTTAAATATCTAAGAGAATAAACTCACAATCTTCGTTCAATTCTCCATAATTTGATTGTCTTCAGCCTGATGTTTTGAATGGTAGGAGGTGGCAGGATCAGATTCCTTGACAGAAATTCAGGGTTGCATTTTCATGTGTATATATTGAGACTGATCTTGCCTCATTTCTTCCTGTGACAGTGTCATGAACCTGGACGATTTGACAAGGAGAGGGCTGTATCTAAGTGACATCCCTCTGCATGATGCCACGCGCGATCTCGTTCTTCTGGGAGAACAATTTAGAGAGGAATACAAACTCACCCAAGAACTGGAAATCCTCACTGACAGGCTACAGCTCACGTTAAGAGCCCTGGAAGATGAAAAGAAAAAGACAGACACGTAAGAATGTAACGCTTAGGGCACTACTGTTATTCATAACATATTGTGACTCTACCATATTTACGGTTGGGAACCAGACTGAAAAGCCATGTGACCTGTAATAGCTCTGGTGTAGTGAATAAAATCTTTCACATTGCTTTTAAAAAGAAATTATGCTTAAGGAAATAAACCAGTCTTAATGGTAGTGGAAATATGTCTTCTATTTTTAGAAGCCAAGTTGGAATAATATATGCCAAAATATCTTTTGGAAAATGATGAGAATAACTCAAATTCAAATTTAATTCAAAAATTAAAGTTTATCATTTATTCACGCATTCTTTCATACAAGAGTTATATATTGACCATCTTCAGTATGCTGGGGGCTGCCACATGCAGAGAGCTGCTCTGCACAATGAACTTATCATTGGCCATGTTAATTGTTTAAAATTAATTTTAAAATGTTTAAAATTTTAAATTTTTAAAAATTTCTTTTCTGGGACCTTGAATTTAGAGTTAGAAAGAAATGAATCTGACAAATTGTAATATCATATGTAATGACAATAATTACATCTATAGTGACACACATTCGCACAAATATCAAACTATAAAACATTTCTATGAGTGGTGGATTGAATTATGAAATATTGGGCAAGGACATGAAAGATAATACTTCATTTTCAAGAAATGTGTTTAAGTAAGTACATAGCATGCATACTACTTGGCCTTGCTTTCATACACTAATTAAACTGACATTTATAAGCTATTTTACCCAGGTTCTTATGTGTTCATTTTTTAATGTTTATATAAACATTTTGTGGCGCTTCTAAGACCTTAGGACAAATGTTCTAAGTTTCATTGGTTTGTAGGTTTCAGTTACTCAGTATTCTCTTTTGGCTGTTTGTATTAGAAAATCATCTAGGTTTCATTTTTTTGTATTGTGACCCAATTTGCTAATATCTACATTCATGATAAATAGATAATAACCAGCACTATAAAGATTATAAACATATATGTAGATTCTATATAACTATATATAAAGATTATAAAAAGATTTATATATGTAAATGTATCTTTTAAATTATGACATATCCAAGATATTCTGTACTGAAAAAACTGTTAATTCACTTTTTTTCCTAAACTGTCAGCTTAAGCAGAGTATTAGCTTCTCTTCCCAGACCAGGAGTCGAAACCTGGGAGTTGCTGGGAGTTAAACAGTGGCCTTGTCTTTAATAAGAGTAGCTAATAAGTACTTATCACAGAATTACTTCTTTGTTTGGATTCCCCAAGGTGAGTTTCACATTCAGGAACTATTTGCACCATTTTGAGTTACTGTGCTTCAAAAATCCTTATATTATTTTTTAGATTATTAGATTTAGAATTTGACTTTTGTAGATACTTGGGTTTCAAGGTGATGTCATTGGAAACCATTTACTATTAATTTTCTTTAAAGCTAAGTAGTTCTACTGTTCTTACTTACTATTCAAATATAGTTTTAATATTTTATAAAACATTCAATGTTTAAAAATTGAAAATGAAAGACTAGAGAAATTTTACTATGACTAGGAAAAATATTGAGAGCTCAGCTCCATTTTGCATATTTAAACTTCCCACATATGCCCTTTTGCTCTAGAGCAAAAGGCAGAAAGAAAAAGGCAGGAAGGCCTCATTTGTTCCTCTCAAGTCTTCTAATCCAGAGCCCATAGATCTAGTTTCTGCTTCTTTCCCTCTAAATTCATCAGCTGTCATCCTCCTCCTGTGTGCTAACATTTGTCCCTTAGCATAGTAGTAGTAGTACCGTAGTAGTCTCAGTTGTGCCTAAAGAAATAAAATATTTTACATTCTAGACCAACTTCCGCTGATTTTATCGGTTTCTTCTATGGAGGAGTGAGGCATGAATGAGACTGGAGAGAAATTCTGCTTCTTTTAATATTACTTACCAAAAATAGAGATATATGTCTTACTCTAAGAGGCAATCCTGCTTCTATTACTGTGCTATTCATACCATGTTTTAGATGCTGGTAATGACAATCTTCATACTGTGACTACTATAAGAGCAGGGTCAGAATACAGGACTACAAATGAAAACTTTGATTTTCTATTACCAGTCTTTTTGTTTTGTCTGTTTGCTTGGCTTATTTTGATTTGGTTTGAACTATTTTGGGCTTGCGGATGTTTTATGTGATTAGAATGAACAAATAATTTATATTTTCTGTAAGTCCTTGCTTATAAATGTGGCTAATATCTGATGCTAATTTTAGAGGATGTCCTGCTAGAATCCAGGCCTTTAAAGTACAAATGACATTGATGCTATGTGAAAGGGATAGCAGAAGCACTAAGGGTTTTCCCAGCATTTCTTACAGTGGCTTTCTCCTGATTCCACTGAACAGATTGCTGTATTCTGTCCTTCCTCCATCTGTTGCCAATGAGCTGCGGCACAAGCGTCCAGTGCCTGCCAAAAGATATGACAATGTGACCATCCTCTTCAGTGGCATTGTGGGCTTCAATGCTTTCTGTAGCAAGCATGCATCTGGAGAAGGGGCCATGAAGATCGTAAACCTTCTCAACGACCTCTACACCAGATTTGACACACTGACTGATTCCCGGAAAAACCCATTTGTTTATAAGGCAAGTCTTCATTATCGCTGACTGCAGAGCTATCCGGAGGCTGGCATTCTGAGCCTCCCCTCCAGAGGCCATGCCATCACAGTTCTCTGACTCCAGCACTGCAGCCTTCAGTACAGTGAGCCTCTGTGTATTCACTCTACCATTTTCTTAAATAATTGCCTTTTGTTATAAAACTGTCTCTTCCTTGTAACCACAATGAATGTTTCATGGAGTGGGTGATTGCCTGGTTAAAACGAAATGTTCACCATCTTATTTGCACTTAGGCTAACAAATCTGGACAGGCTGTTTATCGCATTTAGTATAAACATAGCATTCAGTTTAGTGCTCTGCAAGAGACATTTTTACTGAGATATATAAGTCATGGAGCATGAGAAAGACTTAGATTTGCGTTTAGATAACATCAACTTGAAGAAGATAAACATTTATAAGGAGTTTTTGCCCTTTGTTTCATTTAGAAATAAATAGAATATTGGAAAAAAGAAGTCAGTGGAATATTGCTGCATAAAGGCAAGAATGTTAAGTAAACCATCCCTAGGTATCTGGGGTAATATAACTACACAAAGACTATTTATTTTATAGTCATTTTCTGAGGTACACTGTAGCATGTGGTGAGCACATCATAAAAATAAATGATTAATGACCTTGATAAATCACTGAACTTCAAATGGTGGCTCTCCATGCCATCAAGCCATCGCTGTTTTAGGGAGAAATGTAAAAAATTATTCTTCTGAATTATAAGGTGATCTGAGGTGAGAAATTAATTGCTTACTAAAGGAAAAATAATTCTATGTCTGTACCTGCCCATCATCAAAGACCCCAAGTGTCTGTCATGTGTGTAAATTATAAGTAATTCAAGATTTCATTTTGCTAGAGTTGAATGTATTAGAAATTTTAATAGAATTAAAGGGGGAGGGAAGCTTAAAGTTGTTGGTAGCCTTGAAAAAATATGGTTTTAATTGGGGTAACACATGAAACAGTCTTTTTTATGCTAACGAGTAAACATCTAAATATATGTACTGTTAGGTGGAGACTGTTGGTGACAAGTATATGACAGTGAGTGGTTTACCAGAGCCATGCATTCACCATGCACGATCCATCTGCCACCTGGCCTTGGACATGATGGAAATTGCTGGCCAGGTTCAAGTAGATGGGGAATCTGTTCAGGTTAGTAAATGAAGTAGATATTGTAATAATGGTGTATAAACCTTTTTGGACAATTGATTCATATTGTTGACCAGAAACTCATTGATGTGTATAAAGAAGGGTGTCTTGACAACAAAAGCCGTATTTCATCCAGCCCAATGTACTACATTATTTCATAGACATAGAGATTTGTCTACCTGTTTGAAATTGTCTAGTCTGTTTCGTGTACTGAAAATCATGGGGATGAGAAAAAAACCTCTTGTACCTTCTAGTTTGTTTTTTAAAATCTCTTTCATGTCTCATGTGACTTACTAGATTCGCATCTTTGAAATTTTCAGACTTCAAATGTTTCTCTTGAGACAGGATATTTCTCTGGGGAGACAGATTTCGTGGAGGGCTTTTGAAGTTGTCGGTAATATGCTTGAAATTCTTATAGAGATCTCTTATGATGTTATATGATGACTCTACATTATTCTGTAATATAAAGTAAGCAAAACTTCATGTGTTACAGGAACAGAAAACCAAACACCTCATGTTCTTACTCATAAGTTGGAGCTGAAGAATGAGAACACATGGACACAGGGAGGGGAACATCACCCACCAGGGCCTGTTAGGGGGTTGGGGGCAAGGGGAGGCAGAGCATTAGGACAAATACCTAATGCATGCGGGGCTTAAAACCTAGATAATGGGTTGATAGGCACAACAAACCACCATGGCACATATATACCTGTGTAACAAACCTGCACGTTCTGCACATGTATGCCAGAACTTAAAGTAAAATTAAAAAAAAAAGTTCATGTGTTAGTGAGCAAAGTGATTGAAGCAAAGCTTGCTTTTTTGCAGATAACAATAGGGATACACACTGGAGAGGTAGTTACAGGTGTCATAGGACAGCGGATGCCTCGATACTGTCTTTTTGGAAATACTGTCAACCTCACAAGCCGAACAGAAACCACAGGAGAAAAGGGAAAAATAAATGTGTCTGAATATACATACAGGTGAGAGAAAATGTCTTGGTATTTACTAATTTGCAAAGAAAATGTGTCTGTGCATGTGGTTTAATTCTTTAAGAGATTTTATTGCTTTAACAGAGTTATCACCACCACTCTTCCCTACCGCTTGTAGAATTGTTTATTTTTTATTTGAGAAGATTGTGCATTATTTCCATTTTATATGATTTCACATCATCTTAGGAAATCCTGATATGATCATTGTTTCTAAAACTTCGAGTTACCTTTCAGTACAACTTCAGCATTTGTTCTTGCCGTCTCAGTTTATAACATGGTACATGTCACCTTCTCCATAAAACTTTTGTGTGCTTCTCTCTCTGGTCCCCTTCCCTTGTCTTTTAGATGTCTTATGTCTCCAGAAAATTCAGATCCACAATTCCATTTGGAGCACAGAGGCCCAGTGTCCATGAAGGGCAAAAAAGAACCAATGCAAGTTTGGTTTCTATCTAGAAAAAATACAGGAACAGAGGTATGAATAATCAAAGTGTAATTTGTGTACTTAAGACACAGTATAAGTATGGAAAACTAAAGTGTAATCACTGAAAATGTATTTCATTTGAAAAGAATTCTTGCTAACAGATATTAACCTTTAAGTAAAGCAGGGAAAATAACTGAACATTAATGAACCAGTTACAATGATAAGTACTTTTTAGGGGATTCTTTAGTGACTTTTGTCCTCTAATGAAATGAACCCAACGGACTGGATTGAGAAGGCCGCTTTTTTCTTGCTGTTGTGGTTGTTTTGCTCTTCCTCTGTAGTCTGACTCAAAGGTAAGTGGGCTGTGAGGGGCTCCCCTGACCCTTTTCCTCAGCTCTCTAAGTTGGCTCTGAGATCACCAGCATCGTTAAATAAGGGCTGCAGTTTATGGGAAGTTTCCTAACCATGAAGCTTAAGATCCTTTTAAGGGCCAGGCTATCTTTCCATGGAGTGACTGGGGAATTTTGGAAATCTTAGTCCCTCATGTGTGTTTCTCCTAGATAGATGAGTGATTTTTAACTTGCTAGAATCCAATTACTTCCTTATGGAAGATTTAAGTTCTTTCTAGTACTGTGGTTATACTCCAGGCAGAGCCCATGTGCTGGAATGGACTTCAGAACAGTGGCACATCCAAAGTGGAATCACACCTCTCATAGAGGCCTTGCACACACTGAGATCATGGCTAGCCTCTTCCTAGCCTTTTGTAAAGGGTGGCATCAGAAGGAGGTTTGATACTTTGTTACCCTGTTGATGTGTTGTTTCTTCGTGGGGGATAAGACTACATGCTCATATTTCTCTTTTGGTATGTATACATTCTCTAAAAATGCTTTTATAGCATAGCAGCTTCTAAAGGGAATAGAATGCCAGGGTTGGAAATATTTATCTTCTTTCACCTGGTTTAACATGAAATCATTTTCCTATGAGGTGGAAATGCTTATTGCTGTTCTTCTGATAAACTAAACCATAACTACCTCAAACATTGGTCATCTTAGTCGTGTGGCCCTGTTTTCCCTAGAATTATGGTGGGAATGATTTACAGAAACTGTAGATGTGAACGTAGATCACACTCTCATAAAGAGAAAAATATATTTAATTGATTTTATAAACTTCATTATCACTGTAAATCAATCCCTCTTTTCTTCTGACTTTTTAAGGAAACAAAGCAGGATGATGACTGAATCTTGGATTATGGGGTGAAGAGGAGCGCAGACTAGGTTCCAGTTTTCTCCTAACACTTGCCAAGCCCAGGAGCAGTTCTTCCCTATGGATACAGATTTTCTTTCGTCCTTGTCAATTGCCCCAAGCCTTTCTTCTAGGTATATCTCTCACTATCCATTATTCAACTTTAGCTCTGCTTTTTATTATTTTTTTTAGGCTTTAATATATTATCTAAAGTTTGACTTTTGATGTGGATGATGTGAGCTTCATGTGTCTTAAAATCTACTACAAGCATTACCTAGCATGGTGATCTGCAAGTAGTGGGCACCCAATGAATATTTGTTGAATTTAGTTAAATGAAACTGAACAGTATTTGACCATGTGTATATTTATATCATGGTTTACCAAATCTGTTTAGTGCTCCATATATATGTATATGTATATTTTAATGACTATAATATGTAATAAAGTTTATATCATGTTGGTGTATATCATTATAGAAATCATTTTCTAAAGGAGTGAATTCTAAGTTTTAGGGGAAAAATGCAATTTATTTTCAGACTCCCAAAGTAAGAATTAATATATCATGCTAAGAAAATAGTGACTATTTTGAAGTATGCTACTTTCCTTTTGGAAATATAGAATACCCGTTTCTGTTATTAAAGTATTTGGTTACTAATTCAACTCATGTGGCAATTATAATTCTTCTAAAATGCTATCATTTGTAACTGTATCCCCTGTATTAAATCTCATTAACCACAGGCGGCTGTTACAGAAAGCTGCATTGTTT
This sequence comes from Piliocolobus tephrosceles, assembly GCF_002776525.5. Lineage (NCBI taxonomy): Eukaryota > Metazoa > Chordata > Mammalia > Primates > Cercopithecidae > Piliocolobus > Piliocolobus tephrosceles. Next base: position 33,956,185 of record NC_045436.1, on the reverse strand, counting down.
CACATTGAGCTGTTACATTAGTTCAGGCTAAATGTTGGGAGCTCCAACCACATACAAGAATAAATCTGGAAACACACTGCTGGGATACTGCTGTTAGAGCCCTTCTTGGTTTTGTATTCCCAGAAATGAGCTCCCTTTCCTTAGCTTAGAAGAATGTGATTATATCCAGGACATCATGTTCAGAAAATTTTAGTTTAATTTCAGCATAGAATGCATCACTATTGGAATAATTGGCCTCTAGTTCTTAAATGTCTCTGATAACTTATTAATATCTATCTTTATAAAATAGAGTGCAACTACTTTTGTGTAAAAATGTTTGCCTTTAAATTTAGTATTTCATATCAGCACCTCGATATATGTATAAATGTTCCATGTTAATGTGTAAAAGAATCTGTAATAAATTATTTTTTTCACTTGTCTCTATACACTTTTTATTTCAATAAAAATGATATTAACATTGGTTTTCATTTTATTAATGCCACTATTTTGTAAATACATTTTACAATTTTGCCTATTTGCTACCATTATAAATTTTCACTGACTCCTCATAGACAGCATATTCTTAAATGCTATATTTCTTTTTAATACCAACAAAGTGACAGGAAATAAAGACTGGACATGGAAGGGGAAACAGTTAAATATGGAATGTCATCACCTTACTTAAAGAGCTCTGCATCATTTAGGGATGATAAACATGTATACAAGTAATGAAAATATGTGATATTCATAATGAAGAAATATATTCAAATACAGAAATAATACTTAGAGAAAGAGTAACTTGAGAGAAAAGGGGTGAAGTGGGGATAGTTATTATGCCTATTTTGGGGGGAGATTTAGGAATACTCAGAAACTACAATGACACTGACATCTTCCCAGAATCCTACATATATTTATTTAGCATCTACTTTTGGTCAGCACTGCTCAAGATGTTTGAGATGTGTCATTGAACAAAACATCTCTGCGTTTGAATACCTCATATTCCAATTTTTACATCTTGCATTTTTTAAATCTCGACTTTATGCTGCCAACACTCTCCTAAGTCCAGACACTCATCATGTGTAACCTGAACAATTGCAAGATCTTCCCTATAAATCTGGCTACTTCCTATTTTTGCCACCTCCATTCCACACTCAAATTGCTGGCAGAGTGGTCTTTTACAAATCCAAATTGCTCTCCTGCCTACCATCACTTAAATGCTACTCATTGTCTGTACACCTTAGCAAAGCATGCAAACGTTGTCACCTTAACCAGCCTTATCTGCTAATTGTTACCTTTGTAATTCTATGCTTTGCTCTGTCTGAATACCCTCTACCCACACCCTGCTGCAAACTCATTTCTTGCTAAGACTCAGCTCAATATCCTCTTATTGGAAATGTCCCTGTTAGGCAAATTTAGCTTCCCCTATTGTCCCAGGATCTTTACAATGGTTCACACATAATCTGTTTATATATAAGATTCCTTATTAGGCTTTAAGTTTCTTATGACTAAAATAGTTTCCCTTTCCCCAGATATTCCTTGAACCTTCCACAAAATAGTCACTTGACAAATATTTGTTGAACAAAGGAATGGAGGGAGCAGCCTCTTCGAGCAGTGGGGCTAGAAGCCAGATTTGAAGGGAATGAGGAATAATAAATGAGACTGTAGAAAAGAGGAGGCACAAAAATGGCACTGCTAAATTTGTGCTTAGAGAAAATCATGCTGACATTGGTGCAGGGGTTGATTTAGAGGGAAAGAGCCTGGTTTAAGGGTGGCATTAGGGGGCTACTGTACTTCATGCATAGGCTTGCTTTAAAGTGATGGCAGGACAGGAGGCTAATTGAAGAGCAGTCAAGATTCACATTAAAAGTGCATAATAATGCACAGGCCAAAGGGGATGAGAAGAAGGTTAGGGCCAAGTAGAAAGCTTCTGGCTTGCTTAGTGGGTAGTTTATGATTCCATTACATGTGGTGGAGGATATAGAAAGGTAACTGACCTTAGAGGAAAGGCGTCTAATATTAGGCATGGCTTTCAAACTCTGACAAACACATTTTTAAAAAACAATTATTTTCAAGTAGCATTAATGTGTGGAGAGAATAGAACTTCGTTTTTTCAAGTTGGGCCAAACTGCTTTGAATTTCCAAACAACCTGTTACTAGCTCTATGATATTGGTAAAGTCATTTAACCTTTGTGTAACCTGGTTAGGTCATTGTAAAAACAGAGATTATAATAACCACTCACTAGAGTTGTTGGCAGATCTAATTGAAATGCGAAGAAATCAGAGGAGGTGGAACTTTGGCTTGCCATTTCAGGAAGACTAAAAGGTAATCTAAGAAATGCAAATTTACAAATCATTGGAAACAGATATTGTTATAGTTGAATCATGGACAGCACATATCATGAAAAAACAGGAGGGTCAACAAGAAAAATCAATGAACACATTTATCTTTGCCAATTATTGAAACAAACCCAATGAAAACCACGAAAAAATTAGAACCAAATGTTGTGAAATGATAACAGTTTATCAGTCTGAACCAAATTGTTTTAAACTTTAACAATTAAATACCAATTTAAACGTATATATTTTTAATTATATAAGTTATATATTATATATTTATTTATTACATAGTATATATTTATTGTAGATTATATATATTATATGTATTTCAGTACTAATTCACTATTTCATTTGGTTTAAATCTGTATTTGATTCACCAGATGATATGTTCTGTTTCCTTTGTCACTGAAGGGAATGATATGTTCTGTTTCCTTTGTCATTGAAGGGAAAAATAATTTACTTACCTTCCTCGTAGGTTTCTTTCTTTCTCTCTCTCTCTCTCTCTCTCTCTCTCTCTCTCTCTTTTCTTTCTTTCTTTCTTTTGTACCACCCTCACTAATGGTTTATAGAACCTCTAGAGGGCAGCAGAGAATGCTGTTTGTAATTGAAATCCGAAAAAGAACTGAAAGGACACAGATTCTCTCACCGGAGAGAGTTCATCTTGTCTCCCAACTGTCACTTCCTGTGTGCAACCTTGAATTCACTCCTTCTACTCTTTCTCAAGTTCAAAGGAATATAATAAAAATAATTATTTCTACTTATTATGACCATTCGTATAGCATGAAATCTATCCACACGTATCTTGTTCTGAAATGTCATCCAAGTATTTCCTGCTAATTCTGCAGGAAGGTAAAACATTTGCTAAAACAAGCAATTTATAATAGGAACAATAGTTTTGTACAATATTTTTATGAGCAAACTAAGTTGCTTGTAGTTCATGTTAAAAGTTATTAAATACGAATAGCATACTATTTACTTATAAGGATAAAATTGGAAAAAATTTATTTTACATTGATAAAAAATGCTTTTGTGATTCTTCCTTGCTACTTACACCATATCAGAGAGGAGAAATATAGTGCAAATTAATAAAACAAAATTTAACAAAAAACAAAACACTGTACAGAGAATCAAGAGCCCAAGTCCAATTCTGGTAAGGAAATATTGCGGCCTTTACAAATCACTTAACTTTACAACTCAGTTACCTCATCTGAAAAAAAGGAGCTGGTTAAGGTGATATCCAAAGCAAATTAATGCTCCAAAATTCCATCATTTTGTTGGTAATAATTCCAGGGTTTCTGTGTCAGAATCTTTCTAACCAAAGCAACTCCATCTTTACAGAGGATGGGTAAAATGAGGCTGAGACCTGCTGGGCTGCATTCCCAGGACGTTGGGCATTCTTAGTCACAGAATGTCTACAGTGAAGGGAATAGGTTAATAATGTTTACCGAACAGACCCAGGACTTAACAGACCCAGGAAATGTCCAGGTGTCCCAATATCTTAGGAACAAATGTATTCTTAATCTAAGAATATATTTTACTTTAAAGATAATAATGCAGATTCTTGTAGAACAGTAGTTAAGCAAATACTCAGCTGATAAAACACCACACAGTAAAGAAGCAGGCCAACCCCTACCAAAACCAAGATGGCAGTGAAAGCCACCTCTGGTCGTCTTCACTGCTCATTATATGCCAATTATAATAAATTAGCAGCTTAAAAGACGTTCCCACTAGCCCCATGGCAGTTTACAAATGCCATGGCATCATCAGAAGTTACTCTATCTTGTCTGAAAGGGGGTGTAACTCTCAGTCCTTGGAATTCTCCACTCCTTTCCTGGAAAACTCATGACTATTCCATCCGTTGTTTAGCATTTAATCAAGAAATAACCATATGTTTACTCAGTCCAGCAGTCATGCCACTGCTGTGGAGTAGCCATTCTTTTACTCCTTTACTTTCTTAATAAACTTGTTTTCAATGTACTCTGTGGACTCGCCTCAGATTCTTTCTTGGACAATATCCAAGAACTCTCTCTTATGGTCTGGTTCACTACCCTTTTCCAGTAACTCTTGTGCTAGGACTTTGGCCTGAACCTTTTGGGAATACAATCTGAAGTTTTGACAATCTAGTAGTGTTGAGTAGATCAACTGAAAGACTGGAAAGCTAACTTCCAAGAAATAAACAAATCTGAGGTAAACACCTGGTGAGGACTTTTGAATCCAAGCTAAAATCAAAATGGCTAAGGTCCTGATTAGTGTATGAGAGTATTAATGTATGTATTTCTACTAAAAGTGTGCCCTATAATATTTAATTACATTAGCTAAATTTAAGTGTTTAATAAATAGTCACATTTTTGATGACCTGAAAACAAGGAGAGAATATATGTCTCTATTTCAATTATATGTCTTCACACAATTGCTGTAGTACAGTCTATCCCAAATAGGACTTAAATATAGGAGCCGGGCATGGTGGCTCAAGTCTGTAAACCAGCACTTTAGGAGGCCAAGGCAGGTGAATCACTTGAGGTCGGCAGTTTGAGATCAGCCTAGCCAACATGGTGAAAACCTGTCTCTACTGAAAATACAAAAATTAGCTGGGTGTTGTGGTGGGCACCTGTAATCCCAGATACTCGGGAGGCTGAGGCAGGAGAATCAATTGAGCCTGGGAGGCGGAGGTGCAGTGAGCCGAGATCACCACTGCACCCCAGCCTGGGTGTCAGAGCAAGAATCTGTCTCCAAAAAAAAAATACAGATAGGAAGTGTCAGTGAGTATTACATATAGGTTGGGATTTTTTAAATGTTATTGTTATGAAATATATTTCTCAATTATGTAAAGTAGGGACCACAGTTGCCTACCAAACAGTTTTAGATCATTAGGGGAAAAGGAGTCACATAAAAATTAAGTATTAACTTGGAAAACACTTTTAAACTGTTGTAAATACTGCCCTTTTTGTGCTTTTCTGCATCACATGAATAAATTCCAATATATTAATAACTTTTATCTACCCATGAATATAATACCATCACATCATTCTGGACAAAAACAGCACTTAATCTGATACTGTGACTACATATAGTTTTGGATGTACTAGTACAAATAATGAAATCAAAGACATTTTGTTTATTTTTATGTAAAAATCATTACAGTCTAAGGCAGGCATGAGTGAAACCAGCCACTGGGTCCTCTGCTCCCGGGCAACTGGGCTCTGAAGAGGAGGGGTCAGGGGAGTCTCTGAGAAGTTTGTGTCCTGGAATCTGAGACAAGGTGAGGGCAGGACCTAAAGAAAATACAAGTCTCAGGAAGTATGTAGATTTCAAATTGATCTGACAAAAAAACCCTAGTGGTCTATCCAAAGAAGCCAGTAGCCAGAAGAAGGATTACAGGAGGAAGCATTTTGAAGTTAATTGGGTCTGGCATTGAAAGCCTTTTGCACAGTGCTAGTTCGTGTGTGCAGTGATGCTTTTGGCACCTGTTTAATAATTGCATATCCTCAATTGTAAGTATTGGACAGGATATTGAATAATGTGTAGTTGCAGTTCCTTAATATATTAGTATAACTATTTTTTCCTCTAAAGCACAGTGTTTTTAAGTCTGTTTAGAAAACTGCCAAGTGTGGTGGCTCATGCCTGCAATCCTAGCACTTTGGGAGGCAGAGGCAGGCGGATCACGAGGTCAGGAGGTTGAGACCAGCCTGACCAAAACGGTGAAACCCCGTCTACACTAAAAATACAAAAATTAGCGGAGCGTGGTGGCATACGCCTGTAATCCAAGCTACTCAGGAGGCTGAGGCAGGAGAATCTCTTGAACCCTGGACATGGAGATTGCAGTGAGCTGAGATCGTGCCACTGCATTCCAGCCTGGGCGACAGAGCGAGACTCCATCTCAAAAAAATAAATAAATAAATAAATAATAAAAACAAAAAAGCTGCAAGGGTTGTGTCTAACAGCATGGTCTAATGGGAATACAATGTGAGACCCAAATATAAGTCACATATGACATGTGGATTTTTAAATTTAAAAATTTCTGGGAGCCACGCTTCAAAAAGTAGAAAGAAACAGGTGAAATTGACTTTAATAATATGTTTATTTAACCCAGTATAAGCAAACTTTTATCATTTCAACATGTAATACATTTAAAATCATTAATTAATATTTAAAATCAGTGTGTATTTTAAAATCAGTGTGTATTTATACACTTTAAAATCAGTGTGTATTTTACATTTTGCAGACCAGACACATTTCAAGTGCTCAGTGGTCTCATGAAGCCAGTGGCAATCATATTGGACAGTGCAGGGTTAGATATGCAGGTTATTGATTGGATCTTTCATCCGAAACAATCATCTTAGATACTTGATTGTTTTGTTTCCTTCTTACCAGAAAATTGGATCAATCTTGTTATTTATAAAAACAAAACAAATAGCTAAGGAGTTGAAGTGGTCAGTAAATTCAGGAAAAAGAGTATAAGCAGGTTTATAGTTTTTCTTCTGATTTATAAGATACAGTTTTGAATAGATGTTTCTTTTGAACTTTAACATTCTATATAATACAACATAATATAAATGGTGATAAAAAGAGTAATAAAGGAAAATGAGTTCTATATAAGGTATTTCTCGAATAACATTTGCAGAAAAGAAAGTGTACTATTTTATAGGTTGTACTATTTTATAAGTTGCTAACATGAGCAACTTCACGATTTGAGATGATTAAGGATCTTACATTTTCACCTGACAATTCTTTTGCAGTCTTTTAATAAGAAGCAATTATAAAGCACTAAGAAGTACCTATTATCTTTTGACAAAGTTAAGGCTCTTCATAAAAATCTAGTTCATCAGTCAGTTACCACCCACATCATATTTCTTTTTTCATTTACATTCCTGTTAAAGGTTGTTCTTTCCCTGTCAACCCAACTTACTCTTTTTGTACTTGACAGTAATATTACCAAAGTATCAACTGAAAGAGAATTATGCAAAAGATGACTACCAAAAGGTTTGTACCCTTGAATACACATGAACAATTTTTACTTGATTCGTGCTCAGTGAAGTATATCGGAACGTTCAGGACCCTTCAGACCTCAGGAGGAACAAATGCTCCTGTCACACTGACCATATGTCCTTTTGTGAATTTACCAAAAGTTCTTCCTGATTCATGAACGTTTGAAATTCAAAATTCATTGTATACAGCTTGTTGGATTTCTTGATATGTAAAGCACTTTCAAAAAGAGTTCTTTTAAAGATAGTGTGAATACTATAATAAAAGTTTTAAATTTTGTTTTTTAAAAGTGTATTTCTTTAAATATTGTGCTGTGTTACAACTGACCATCAAACAACAGAGACGAGAGTTCAGTGATGACCGGATCCCTGCGGCCCCTCAGGCTCACGACTACCGGCACAGCAATCAGGGAGCAATCCCACAGTCACTGCAAGTTCAACAGTGATTTGAACATTTTATGTGTTTAATCCTTGTAGCAGTTTATTAAGTATATACTCTTATTATCGACCCCATTTTACTCATGAGGAAACTGGAGCACATAAAGTTTGGGGAACTGCCCAAATGTTAAACAGTGAGTGGGTAAAGCCAGTATCCATACCCAGACAAATGCATTCCAGAACTCAAGCTTCCAACCAGGATGCTCTGATGCATCTCACAACACAATAAACAAGTGGCTGGCAAGTGGTGTACATCTGGTGGGAGTTTTAACACCAGGTGAGTGTGTGCCAGGTAACAAAGTTCTAGTCGGGCAAGCAGGCAAGGAGTGTGAAGAAGATATGGCAGGTGGCATTGGCCTTAAACTTTACGAGTAACTCTGAAGAACAGGAGGTGGAAAGCTGGGGCACAAGCAGTGGGGGCTGAAGCAGGAGGGGGAACATGTTCCACTAAAGATGGATCACAAGACAGCAATGATAAAGGCTAGACCAGGAGAATCCATATGCTGTGCAGGAGGAAAATCATCTTGATACTTATTTGCCCCTCTATGTATAAAAGGTTTACATTCTGCTGCCTGAAACCCAGATTGGTTCTAGAGATTTCAGATGTGGGGATTGATGAACTCCAACAGCAAACCCTGATGAGCTGTACAAGTAGGGAAAGAATGCCCTTGACTGTATCCTTCCATTAAGGCATCTGCTAAGAGAGCAGGCTTGCTGAATGTGGAGGGAATCCTCCATGAAAGTAGACAGACTTAGTCTTCCTCACTCTGCCACCATGACTAGCATTTTAATCTTATTTGTATGGGCTTCTGACAAGGGAAATTTGGGGCAGGGAGGGGGCTTTTTCTAAGTCTTATAACAGGTTCTTCCAGAAACATAGAAGATATTTTTCAGATTTCCCAATCTAAGTTAGGTCCGTGCTTCCATAGTATCTGAGTAGAAGACCATTGCTATTCTTCTCTCTTACAATTTTAATGATTTACTACTGTCTTCTTGTCAAACAGACTGTGGGAGAAATCAGGTCAGAGATGGCACATCCCCTCATTAGCCCCAGCAGCCAGTTCCAGAGCCTTGTCACACAGTAGGGATTCAGAATTGTCAGGAGTCCTTCCTCCAAATACTGGAGAACAGCTGGTGAGGAAGAATGGCATTTGTACAATTTGTAAAGTATCTGTGTTTTCCACTTGATGGTCTGTTTTTTACATTGGCTCTAGATTTATTTACTGGAATGTTCTTCCCATCACACACATGTACCATGTACATACCCATGGCTGATACCATGTTGTAGTTTTTAACAGAGCATTGTTGAACATTTGACGGATAATATCAGAAGGGAATAGTTGCTCAGAATATAAAACACTCAAGATTAAAAATTCTTCTGCCTGTAATCCCAGCACTTTGGGAGGCCAAGGTGGGCAAATCACAAGGTCAAGAAATGGAGGCCATCCTGGCCAACATGGTGAAACCCCATCTCTACTAAAAATGCAAAAATTAGCTGGGCATGGTGGCTGGTGCCTGCAGTCCAGCTACTTGAGAAGTTGAGGCAGGAGAATCACTTGAACCCAGGAGGCAGAGGATGTAGTGAGCTGAGATCGTGCCACTGCATTCCAGCCTGGGAACAGAGCACAGTTTCAAAAATAAAAAATAAAAAATAAAAAAATTATTCTTCCTTCTCAAGTTTCTAAATTCCCCTGGCTATATTCAATCACATGGCATCCCAGTGCCATCCAAAGGACGCCTCAGTGAGGAATCTTTTCTATCTTCACTCTTCACCAAGTCCCAGTGCCTCTAAATCTCTCTTGGCCTACCTAGAGGTATCGTCAGTTTTCTTGCATTATTGATGTCTAGAACTTATCACAACTTATTATGAAGTTAAGGGAATAATTTTTAAATTGTTAGCAATTCTCATTACTATCACATAATAAAACATTATTGATATATGTGAAGACATCCCAGCATTCAAGCATAATGTATGCACTTTCTTCTAAATGGTGCCATAAAAAAGAACGTGATTTGCAGATATTTGCCAAAAGCAACAACCACTCTAAGTGGAAAGAAAAAGTACCTTGCCCCTCTGGTTTTCACTTAGTAATTTAGGAATTACACATTATTTATATGGGATTGTATATGTTTATCCACATTTTAATGACTAGATTTAAATTGATTTTAAATTACTATGAATTTATTATGTTAATCATTAAAACATCATTACATCATTAAAAAATCATTTAGAAAGTTTTGCTCCTTTTAAAACTAAAGCATGAATTAAGCTGAATAACAACAAAAAAGTATCAATATTTTACCATCACTAACATCACTGAATAATACTGTTTTCATGACCAAAAATTACCATTTTTCCAAGCATAAGTTATTTATGCTGCCAAATTATACTAAAAACAAATGTCAAATGTCACCAAAATATAAAATCTTCATCCTTTTTCTATATCAGATGGCGAGAGAAGAAAGAACCTGATTTGCTCAGTGATTCATATGAATCTGATTTGAGCAGTAAAATTAATAATGACAGTATTGGATTATAGCCCATATAATTAAGAACACTTCCTGAACTCATAATTATGTAAGTAAATGACTGAAATAATAAATAAATGAGGGAAAAAGGTCAACTCTTCATTACAGAATGATTTCAATAAAAATAATTATGAACAGAGCAGTACTTGGGGTGAGGGAAGGACAGAATTTGGAGAGTTGGAGTAATGGATCTAACATGGAGTGAAATTAATCGACAGGTACGTAGAACGAAACTGTTGTATATCTTTGTGAGATTCCCTTTACCATAAAAAGTGATTTGTGTACTTAAAAATGGTTCTCTGTTACACCATCCTTAGTATAATAGAAAAGTTTTTTTTTTTTTTTCTCAAAGTATTCTTAGGGAATAACCCCATGCTTATAGTTACAGTATTTTCCCTAGTTTATATATTTTTTTATAAAAGATTACACAGTATTGAGTCTTTTTTCACTCAATATCATAGTTAAGTATTTTTCTACATCTTAAGAATTTTCATAGAGTGAGTACATAATGTTCACATAAAATTTCATCCCGTAGCTGGACCATGATTTTCTCAACCATTTTAGAATAGCCAGACATCGACACTCAGAAGCTGAGGATGGATTGGGTAGTGAGGCACAGCCCAGTTTTCTTGTGCATTTCAGTTGCCTACATGGTACAGCCCTAATACACTGAAGCAAGACCTACTAGTTCATTCTGCACATATTAATTGAGCTCCCACAATGTGCTAGACTCTAGTCTAAGAGCATGGGTTAGACTGATGGTAAACAAATCTCCTTGCCCTTGGAGGGGCTTACCTTCTAGCAGAGGGGGAAGAAAATACACCATAAATGTATTAGGTTGGGTCAAAAGCCATTGTGTTTTTGACATTAAAAGTAAGTTGCACCAACCTAATAATATAACGGTAAATTAAATAATAGAGGATGATGTATGCTATGGGGAAAAATTTAAGCACAGAGGAAGGGAGATCAGGAGTGCAAGGATGTGGTGAGGCTACTTGCAATTTGGAAATTAGGAGTTGGGAATGGCCTCAATGAAGGGTGAAGGTGATGAGTGAGCAAACACTGGAATGCTGTGAGGTAGGTATTTGACAGAAAAGAAGCTCAGGGAGAGACTGCCAGTATTTGGGCTCATGACAGGTTCAAGTTGCTTGTGTTCCAGAAGCCAAAAGGAGAGTGTACCAGGAGCAACCAAACCTTTTAGTACCTATGAGTTTAATTATAAGAAAGAAAATATATGTCCTAGGGAAGCTGAGACAGTTCATAATTATCCCTCAATCCAATGTAATAGGGAGATATTTGAAATATCCTGCATGCATTGCTATTCTCACTCATGAAACCTTTTTATGCCTTTTGCAGTTATCTGCTCCCTGCTTCCTGGTAATAGTTTTTGATGACTATGTATTATTTCATCATATAGCTTATCCACAATTTTTTCATAACTCTTCTTTTGTTGGATATTTGGATTAATTCCAATTTTCAATTATTATAAGCAATGCTACAGTGATATCCTTGCTTATATAAATTATTTTTAAAGAATATAAAAATAATAACTGGCCAGATGTGATGACTCATGCCTGTAATCCTAGCAATTTGGAAGGCTGGGGCAGAGGGTTGCTTGAGCCCACAAGTTCAAGGCTGCAGTGAGCTAGTGAGCTATGATCACACCACTGCACTCCAGCCTGGCTGACAGAAAGAGACTCTGTCTCTAAAGGAAACCAAAAACAGGCCGGGCGCGGTGGCTCAAGCCTGTAATCCCAGCACTTTGGGAGGCCGAGACGGGCGGATCACGAGGTCAGGAGATCGAGACCATCCTGACTAACACGGTGAAACCCCGTCTCTACTAAAAATACAAAAAAATTAGCCGGGCGAGGTGGCCGGCGCCTGTGGTCCCAGCTACTCGGGAGGCTGAGGCAGGAGAATGGCGTGAACCCGGGAGGCGGAGGTTGCAGTGAGCTGAGATCCAGCCACTGCACTCCAGCCTGGGCGACAGAGCAAGACTCCCTCTCAAAAAAAAAAAAAAAAAAAAAAGAAAAAGAAAACCAAAAACTCTCTTTGCAGTTGACAAGTTGACAATACAGGAAAATGGACATACTCCTAAACTACTAAGTTGTCTTTAACTGTGTGAAGAGTAATTTGGAAATACATAAAAAACAGGTTAAACATTATCAAGAAATCCTTGAAATTTCTTCTCTGAAAATAATATGAAATGGGCAAAACATTTTGTGATTTAGAATATTCATTGAAGTATGATTTGTAATGATTAAAAATGAAAACAAATTTAACTTATAAAAACTATTAAATTAATGATATATCTATATGTTGAATAATATGGAAAAAACTCATAGGTAGTACATTGTATATACAATATTATAAACATTGTATATTATGATTTTTATGGCATATTTGTATTTTTGGTGTCTGGTGGTGGGATGTTTGTTTTTATAAGCACTATGAAACACACTTTTAATAGAGATATAAGTATTCTGTTAATATACACAGTATTCTTTTATTCCTTAATTTCCATTTCTTTTGTAATGTTTCTTGTGGTTGAGCATTTACTAATGAAACGGTGTCCTGAGGGGATTTTTCTTCTTTGTCTTGTAGACTTTTTGACCACCTCTGACCAAATAGACTCATCTATTCTTTGTATTAGAGGTATTTGTGCATGTAATGCTTTGTCCCCAGCATGCCCAGATCACCAAGCTTGATTTTTTTTCTGCATTTTTCTATATCACACCTATAAGACCATGCATCATGCAACTGTGTGTCTTTCCCTTCTCTAAATCATGTTAATAATGAGTGCTTATAGACACCTTTAAAAGAATCATTCATGAGACAACAATCATGCAATTTCCAGTGTAGTGGCAGCTACTTGGTTTTCTTCCTCTCTTTCTCTCTCTTTGTATCTCTCTCTTTCTCTTGTTTTTTCTTTTTTTTTTTATCGTTGTTGTTATCTTTCCCTTGTTTGCTATATATTTTCATATCTCCATGTTATTTTAATACAGATTTTGTGGCTTAAAATAGCATATTCATCTGAGTGCTGCTTCTGTTCCATATAGCCTTGGCTAGAGTCACTCATACAACTATATTTAGCTTGAAACTGTCCAAGAAGACTTTAGCCATTTGTTACATATCTCAATACTCCTCCATAGGACCTTTTTAACTGTATGTGACCTAAATATGGCAATTGGATCCAAGTATTTCAAAGGGACAAGTCCCTAAAGGCAAGCTCTTAATGATCCTCTACATTACATTTGACCCATTTGGTCAAAATGAATCACAATGCCTAGCCCAACGTGGAAGAAGATTACCAAAGGGTATGAATACGGAGAGGTATGGGTGTCATCAATGTAACAGTCTACAAAGTAACATTTTTTACTAATGGATCCCAGAATGTGCCCAACTCCCAATCTTGGGATGTGTGTGTCTCTTCATGTTTTTATGTGATAATTCCTGCTAGAGAGATGTTATATACATACATACATACATGGTACACACACACACGTACACACACATGCACACCCATACCCACACGCACACATTCTCTGAGAGTAAAATTGCTGGGTCCTAATTATGTTTATATTTAATTTGCCTTAAGTACTGTCACAGTGATCTCCAGAATTGCTGTACCTGTGGACGTTACCATCACGAGTGCATGAGAATTCTCATATTCCTATATTCCTTGCCAACATTTGGCACTGTACTGCCTATTTTCCTTTCTGGCCCTAACCACAATCTGACCACCTCATTCAAGAAACTGCAGTAACTCTTTCTAAATTTGTGGTAGGGTGAAGATCTTGGATAAGAATTCAAAATCCCCATCTATTCGTATTTAGAGTACTCTTTCCCCAGTAACTATGACATTTACTGCGATTATCTTTTCACACCACAACAAAACAAACAACCTAAGAAGCTGGTCAATATCTGTATTAGATAGATTGGCCAATACCTACCTGAAAGTCATGCAATACACCCTCCATCATGTTACAGGGGCTAAAATTTAAGTGTGACTGTTCATTCACCCTGTTGACTCTTTTGATGTCACGATTTCTGTAGGAGGTTTGCTATCTTCTGAATCCAGTCAAAATTACACAGATACCTAGTCATCTTTCAGCTGCAGCTTCTTCCTACTTGTCCATAATTTCTTGTTCTCTAGGACATCTCAAATTCCATCTGCCCTTCAATGCCTACTGAGCTCTTATAGCAAAAAATCAATGCTCACAAATTAGTTTGGAGAAATCTTTATCACAAGATAATGGTGGATTTCTGAATTTTTATGTGCTACTGTTGGTTGTATAAATCAGTACAGTTATGTCAGGGAGCAATTTGACAATATGTAGTCAAGGTAAAGATGCATATACCAAAAAATTTTATCAATTTCACTTCCAGGTACATACCAAAAGGAAATGTATACAGAATTTCACTGCAGTATCTTTGTTATAAGTGGAAATTTGGAACTATGTAAATATGCATTCATAGGGGAAAATAAATCAATCAACCATAATATATGTATGGGTGTAATTTTGTACAATAGTTTAATAAATCAGATCTTTACTTGTTAACATGAACATACTTTAAACAGGTAAAATTGAAAAGTATGATTCAGGCTAATGTACATAGCATGATTTCATACACATAAAATAGGATGGAAATATGCCAAAATATAATGTTGGTTAAATCTGAATAGTGCTATGTCCAAAAATTTCACAGGTTTTTTCTGGTAATTCTTTACCACTTAAACTACATACTTCCTTCCTTTATCCATTATTTGCCTGCCTTTGAGTAGGTTTTGCTAGGGATATTTACCTGCAGATACAACTTTTCCAAACTGAAATTTATTTTTTCCTTGGCATTCAATCTCCATGGATATGACATCAACACGATTTTCAGGTATTTCCTTCCACAAACACATCTCTATTCTAGGATTATTGTCTACTCCTTTCATTTATATTTAGGTCTATAAGTGGAACTATAAATCTTTTATTATAACATATAACTTCAGTGGAGAGATTAAATTTTTGCTTTATATACCACACCTCAGTTGATGTTATCATGTTATTTCCCAAACCTTCTGGCACAGATTTTCTATATAAGATGCATTTCCTGATACTATGGTAGTTACCAGAGACTCATGAAACTTCAGGTTCCATCTGCAATAGGGTGAGCTT
The DNA here is from genome assembly GCF_002776525.5 of Piliocolobus tephrosceles. Taxonomy (NCBI): domain Eukaryota; kingdom Metazoa; phylum Chordata; class Mammalia; order Primates; family Cercopithecidae; genus Piliocolobus; species Piliocolobus tephrosceles. The sequence continues at coordinate 33,940,752 of NC_045436.1, read as the reverse complement.
AACCATAACTCAGCCTTCAAGAATCAAATTTTTTCAACAACATAAGATTCCAGGTGTATTAGTCCGTTTTCATGCTGCTGATAAACACATAGCCAAGACTGGGAAGAAAAAAAGATTTAATTGGACTTACAGTTTCACATGGCTGCAGAGGGCTCAGAATCATGGCGGGAGGCAAAAGAGACTTCTTACATGCTGTCGGCAAGAGAAAAAATGAGGGAAATGCAAAAGCAAAAAGCCCTGATAAAACCATCACATCTCGAGAGACTTATTCACTACCACGAGAACAGCATGGGGAAAACGGCCCCCATGATTCAAATTATCTCCCACTGGACCCCTCCCACAACACATGGGAATTATTGGAGTACAATTCAAGATGAGATTTGGGTGGGGACACAGAATCAAATCATATTACCAGGTATCATTATGAAGCACTGACCATCTACCTCCCAGCCAATTGAATGTACAATGGGAAAATTCCTTGTTCATTTGCAGCACTCTGGCCAGGAAATAATGTTACATGAGTGTTCTTACCAGAGAATCATTGACATTGGCTTCGTCTGTACATAATATTCCTACAAATGTACTCCTGTAGCCTCAATCTTTATCAACTTGAGCCACTGCCCCACTTTTAAATACACCTTTTTTTTTTTTTTTTTTTTTTTGATGGAGTCTCACTCTGTTGCCCAGGCTGGAAGGCAGTGGTGCAATCTTGGCTCACAGCAACCTCCACCTCCCAGGTTCAAGCAATTCTCCTGCTTCAGCCTACCAAGTAGCTGGGATTACAGGCGCCGGCCACCACACCCTACTAATTTTTTCTATTTTTAGTAGAGATGGGGTTTCACAATGTTGGTGAGGCTGGTCTAGAACTCCTGACCTCAGGTGATCCACCCACCTTGGCCTCTCAAACTGCTGGGATTACAGGCGTGAGCCACTGTGCCCAGCCTAAATACACTTTTAAAAGCAGTTTTAGGTTTATACACACACACACATACAACTGAGTGAAAAATACAGAGCTCCCATATACCCCCTCAACCCACCACCCCCAGTTTCCCCTATTATTAACATCTTGTATGATTGTGGTACTTTTGTTGCAATCGATGAGCCAATATTGATGCCTTATTACTAACTGAAGTCCATAGTTTACGTTGGGATTCACTCTTTGTGTTGTACATTCTATGGATTTTGACAAATGCATAATGACATGCATCTAACATTACAGTATCATACAGACTAGTTTCACTGCCCTAAAAATCCCATGTGCTCCATCTCTCCACTTTTCCCTCCTTCCCTCAAGCTCCTGTCAATCACTGCTGTTTCAAAATTCTTCAAGGTTTCCATAGTTTTATCTTCCCTGGCATGCTATATCAGTGGAATCCTATGGTATGTAGCCTTTTCAGATTGGTATCTTTCACTTAGCAATATGCCTTTAATATTCTTTCATGTCTTTTCATGGATTGATAGCTCATTTATTTTTATGTTGCTGCCCTATTATTGCAATCAAGATCTCATCAAATCTTTCCTGACTAAGGATATGTACTCTTTCCCAGGATGTTTGGAAAGTGGATGCTCCATTAGTGTAGAAATATCTATTGTCCCTTGTATCTCTGCATTATCTTTTCAGGCAGCTTCCAGTAATGCCAGGTCCCCTAGGTGCTTTATGGATATTCTGTGAGTGAATCACCAGTGATAAATGAATACACAGAAGTATGAGCATGATCAACATAACTTGAGGAAAGAAAATCCCAAATTACGATTCCAACTTGCTCTTCTTTTAGGAGGTCATCAAGAGATTCTGATTGATATACTTTTTCAAATAACTCAAACAGAGTTGTTGGGTTAACATCAGAGTTTGCCTTCAGGTCACTTCTCCACTTCCGGGGGAAAGCAAATCCAGTGGTTGTCTCAGCATGGATCCTGACCCATACCCCACCTTGAGAGAACTAAGAATCTTAATTATCTCGCTCTGAGGCTCTCTCTCAGGAAAAGATTGATAGCATCCTTTCCCATTTGTCATAGACGTGCTCTCTTCCCATCTCTCACAGTTTCTCCCTTTCCATTTTCACCTGTCTCATCTCAGACTTGTCCTCTTCAGGTGAGATTTTTCTCATTCAGTCATTCTACCATCTACAGACAAATAGCAGAAACAGCCTTCCTTGAACATCCCCTTCTGTCCATTTTCAAGAAGTACTGTTAGAAAGGTAAGGATTATAGGACTATCCCTACCAGAGGCAGTGGGTCAGCATTTCCAGTCAGCCCTCCATTAGTCACATGATGTGGAGTCCTCACTCGATCTATCTGTTCCCTTAAGAATATTTATACTTTCTGAAGAATCGGCTTAATGTTTGCATGGTCATTCTTCCCAGGATGCAGGGCACACAAGTGTAATCCCAGATCTGGTAAAACTCGATGCAGTAAAATAAGAAAAATGTTTTTGAGGTGAGAAAGTCAGAGAGTATCCTTGAACTTTCATCCTCATCCCCATATCCCAGAAACTGTTTCAAAGATTTTCCTCCTCCACTATACCTCATATTCAGATAAGGTATTTACTCAGGAGTCAGCTCAACTCTTCATGTCTCTAGTACATCCTTCCCACATTTTAGTAAGGTGTTTTGATTCCAGTTTGAGGGTGGTAGGGGATATAATAAGATACAATGTTAAGCTTCTTACCTCATGTAGGTACATACTAATGGCAGTGGCATGTCACCTTGTAAATAAAATGTAGTTGGTAGAAACCAAACTGATCGACAATCTGTTTTTCCAAACCTTTAAGGAAGTTTAAATTTTAATAATCTCCGTTCTCAGCTAGTTAGCTCTTCCATGACATCAACCCCATTTTATCTCTTTCAAGCAAAATACAGTTGCCCCTTGAACAACGTGGGTTTGAACTCCACTGGTCCACTTATACATGGATTTTCTTCCACCTGTGCCACCCCTGAGATGGCAAGACCAACCCTTGTCCTGTCTCCTCCTCCTCAGCCTACTCATCATGAAGAAGACAGGATGGAGAGCTTCATAATGATCCACTTCCACTTAATGAATAGTAAATGTATTTTCTCTTCTTCATGATTTTCTTAATAACATTTTCTTTTTTCTAGCTCACTTTAATTTAAGAATACAGTATATAGGCCAGGTGCAGTGGCTCATGCCTGTAATCCCAGCACTTTGGGAGGCCGAGGCTGGAGGATCACCAGGTCAGGAGATTGAGACCATCCTGGCTAACACGGTGAAATCCCGTCTGTACTAAATTAGCCGGACGTTGTGGCGGGCGCCTATAATCCCAACTACTCGGAAGGCCAAGGCAGGAGAATAGAGTGAACTTGGGAAACGGAGCTTGCAGTGAGCCAAGATCCCACCACTGCACTCCAGCCTGGGTGACAGAGCGAGACACTGACTCAAAAAAAAAAAAAAAAAAAGAAAGAAAAAAGAATACAGTGTATAATACATATAGCAAATGAAATATGTGTTAATTGACTGTTGGTATTATTGGTAAGGCTTCCGGTCAACAGGAGGCTATTAGTAGTTAACTTTTGGATGAGTCCATAATGATAAGTGGACTTTTCACTGCACAGGGACTTGGTGCTCCCAACCCTTGTATTGTTCAAGGGTCAACCACATATGTATTTGTCATTTTCTTACCACAGGAATATTGGAAGATAAATTAGTGAGCCATATGTTATACTTAGTACTTAAAACACAGACTTCCTCAAGTTCAAAAAATAGGAGCATTTTCTCAATTGTATTCTGCTACTTGACCCATTTTATGTTAGACACAACAAAATTTGTGGAGTCCTTCTATGAATCACTCGAAATACAAATTGTTTCAATATTTTTCAATATATTGAAAAAAAGGGAAAAGAATAGTATCTTCTAGCTTAATTTATTAAGAGGTCTCCAACCTCTTGGCTTTCCTGGGCATCACTACATTCAAGAAAATAGAATTTTCTTGGGCCACACATAAAATACACTCATGATAGCTGATGAGCTGGAAAAAAAAGATCCATGCATAATTTTCATGATATCCACCACTACAGATAAGCTAAAAAGTTATTGCATTCAAAGAGCTGCACATGGCTATAATTGGAATCAATATTTGGATAAGTAGGCTGGGTCTGGAGGTTCATGCCTATAATCCCAACATGTTGGGAGGCTGAGGTGGGTGAATCACTTGAGGTCAGGAGTTCAAGAACAGCCTAGCCAACATGGTGAAACCCCATCTCTACTAAAACTACAAAAATTAACCAGGTATGGTGGCAGGTACCTGTAATTCCAGCTACTTGGGAGGCTGAAGTAGGAGAATCGCTTGAACCCTGGAGGCAGAGGTTGCAGCATAGGTTGCAGTGGCTGAGATCACACTACTACACTCTAGCCCGGGTGAAAGAGCAAGACTCCATCTCAAAAAAAAAAAAAAAAAGGATAAGTAGAAGAATTGCAATAAAGTCAGAAGCTGCATGCCACATCGGTGGGAAAATTTCTCCAGAGTATTTACTCAAGATTGGGATTTCTGAGTTATGAGATATTCATATTCCTAATGTCAGTACCATCAAATTGCACTGGCTTCATTCTCACGGAACTAGTACTTGCTTATCATTCAGCTGGAAAACAATATCAAGACTTTCAGGAGTTATTCTCTTACATCTGGAAGAAATGGCAATACCACCGAGAATGAATTAGGGGATAGATTCTTTGACTTGATTATTATTTCTTAAATATATTTGAGAATTCGTCTAAAAGTCACCTTTAATTGAATATTCTGAGAGACTGAAAGTAGATCTGTTACCCGAGGGGGAGAGAGAACACTGAAACTCCTGAATTTCCTCTCTGAACTAAATATGTAAATAGAAGTACTTGGGAAAACAATGAGAAAAATGCCATGTACTTTCAAAATAGTATACATATAACTTTATTTTCAATTAGATTGATGTTAAGTACTTCCTGTATGGGAAACATAGATTTCTGTCCCTCCAAAAGTCACTTACAATAGAACACTCCACATAAAATGGAAAAAAAAAAGTATGTTGAATCTTAATGAAAATAAAAATTCTTTAAAACTTTATAAAGCATAAATTATACATACCATTTCTTGAATAAAGAAGTATTTTGTTTCCTCATGTATAGTTTATTGGGTCTAGTTTGCATATTTAGTCATAAAAAATGTCTTTTTTTTCACTACACCAATATTCTTTCATTGAAAAACATTTATGAGATGTCTTTTACATAATCTTTACTGTTCTAGGTGCAGGGAACACAAAGGTGAAAAAGATAGTTCCTATTTCTTTATTTCATATATATACACACATATATATACATACACACACACTCCCATATATGCAGACAAAGACAAATAGAAATATTTATGAAGAGATATATATCTTTAACGGCTTTTATTGCACTCTCGAAACTATAGCAAAGTGACATAACAATTAGTCATGATAAATCTGAAGGTATCATGAAGAGAAAAGCAAATTATTTTATTCTAAATGACCATTAACACTCCTCTATCCTATTTTTATTTTCCAGATGATTCTGAGGTGGAGGAATCCACTGGGTCATTTCAGGTATCTTCAGCAAAAAGAAAATGCATATCCAGTAGAAATTGGTGAATAGATATTCAATAATTTCTATGATCGTGATCAGACTGGCCCCACAAAATAGACCCAACTGACCACCAAGATCTGCTGTAATAAAACCAGTAAAGATTGAATGTCATTATTTTTCATAAAAAAAAACAAATATTATCAGAAGTTAAATTAGTTGAAGCAAAATATCATCATAACTGAGATGAAGATTGGTTAATTTTATTTTAACATTTGATACAAATAAGGTAATAGCAATTGGTAATATCAAAGCAATATTCATACAAATCATCATAAAAAGCAGAGAAGAAAAGCAAACATAAAATCTGATTCCAAACATGTAACTCTAAGACTTTGGAGGATATAAAAGCTAGGTAAATTCATTAGACATTCTAGATAATTACAAACTCATTTTTAGGTGCTAAATGAAGAGCAGAAAAGTGCCATCCAGATGGCACTACTGGATGATAATGTTTTCCAGAAAATTAATTTCCAAGCAAGTTGTGACATCAAGTGTCAAAACTGTATTTCTTTTTATGCATTCATAATATTGGCTTTAAACAAAGTATATTAACACAACATTGCCTTTTTTGATATTTTTAAATTGATACTTATATTTACTGTTTGTGCTTTTTTATTGTGGTGAAATATATATAACATTAAAACTACCATGCTAACCACAGTACTGTGGCATTAAGTACATTCACATTGTTATGCAGCCATTCCATTATCTTTATCTATTTCCAGGATGTTTTCATCTTCCCTAACTGAAACTCTGTATGCATTAAACTTTAACTCCTCATTGCTCCTCTTCTCGGCCCATGACAACCACTCTTTTCCTTTTCTGTCTCTGAATCTGACTACTCCAGCACCGCTTTCATAAATAGGTTACATTATTAACCATTATCTCATTGCCCTAAGCCATTCTTAGGACCATTCTGTTTTTGTAAAGTGCGATAATGAAGTATAGGCTTCTCCAAGAGCTTTGGCGAATTGACATATTTCCTCCATATTCAGGGTCTCAGCTGCAATGTCTGACTGCTGTCGCTTTTGCCTGAGTCTAAGCCCTTCTTCTGTCTCCGACACGGCTTCCTCTAAGATGCAGTGAGATCTAGGAAATCAGCCACTATGTTTATTAGGGACTGTGTGGAGAAGGCAAGTGAGCAGGCAGTGATTGTAAACGAAATGCCTAATTTTGCTTTCTCAGGTTCTTCTTTTTAAGCCACTCTGGGATAGAGCCCTATGTGGAGGTATGCGGTGGCTGACATTTACCTAGGTGTAGGATAGATGAAACATTCTACAAGAGTCACTTGATGAGGGATCTAACGGTAAAGTTTGATGTGAGTGTGAGTGGAGATGAAACACCACCAGCCTTTTCTTTATAAAAGTCCATGTGAGGTTGTACAGTGTTTTCTAGGGAGCGGAAATATGACAGATTTAAATAGCAGCTGAATGACAAGTTTAATTGAATTCTTGTCCTCCATTGATAAGCTAAACCTTAAATATGAAAGAAAAAACTGATAAAAAATTTTTAAAAATAAGGAGCAATTAGGCCAGGAATGGTGGCTCACGCTTGTAATCCCAGCACTTTGGGAAGCCGAGGTGGGTGGACCATGAGGTGGGCAGATCACGAGGTCAGGAGATCGAGACCATCCTGGCTAACATGGTGACACCCTGTCTCCACTAAAAATACAAAAAATTAGCTGGTCATGGTGGCAGGCGCCTGTAGCCCCAGCTACTCGGGAGGCTGAGGCAGGAGAATGGCGTGAACCCGGGAGGCGGAGCTTGCAGTGAGCCGAGATCGCACCACTACACTCCAGCCTGGGCGACAGAGCGAGACTCCGTATCAATAAATAATAATAATAATGATAAGGAGCAATTAAATAACACTTACCAAGTAACTCAGGCACACTCACTGCCTTTTGCTGCTGGGTTATCTTATAGTTTAGGTCACTATAGTTAATTTCAATTTTTACAAGATTCTCTCTAGGGATAAAAAATAGAGTTAATATAGCTTAAGATTGTCAGCATTACTTTTAATTCCCATCTAATAAAAGTAATATTCATTTTTGTTTTATATGTTATTTAATGTTAAACTGGACACAGGATTGTTTTTATATTAATCACCATTAGCAGGATGTAGAAGGCATTTTGTCATGTGGTTTTTAAGAAAAAATAATTTTCCCCAATAATTTTTCTGTACCTCATTCCTGAGAAACTAGAAAAAGACATTAAATGTAAATATCTACTGAATAAAGTATTTACAAACATTTAAATGTGTGTTTGTTTTTCATTCAAATCTTGGTTCTGTCTTTTATTACTTGCATGACCTTCAAGAAATCACATTGTATTTTTTGAGTCATGGTTTCCTCATGAGTAGTCAGGATTTTAGAGTTGCGCTCACAGAGTTGTAGTGAGGTGAAATTAAATTATGTATATGCAAAATTGACACAGAGCCTGACGTATATTGGGTGTTCGATGAATACTAATTATTAACTATATGTCATTAGTATACTTAGGCAAAGACTCTGTTTTCTTAATGCCTGTTTGAAATCTTTATACGTGACCAGAGTGGCTAAACATCTTTTAAAATGATATTTATAGCTCGTTACATGGTCTTGGAAGCCCTCACTTTCTCTATCTCCAGCCCAGACTCCTACCTTGAACTTCAATAATATATTCAGTTCACTCTTATATTTCTACTTGGATGTCCAATAGATGTTCCAACTTTAGCATGTTCCAAGTCAAATCCTTCACATTTCCCTTATTTATAGTGTAAATTTTCAAACTCCATAGCGAGTTCATCAGGAAATCCCATTTTTTCTGTTACCTTCAAAATATATCTGGACTCCTACGACCTCTCACCCCATTCAAAGCTACCACCTTTGCTCAAGCCTTCATGACTTCTCACCTGGATTTTTGCAATAGCTTGCTAACTGGTCTTTCTGTTTCCAACTTTAATGCACCCCCACTTCAACAGGAAGGAAAGTCCTTCCTGACAATAATCCACAGACCTGAGAACAACCCTCCCTGACCCTGGCTTCCCCAGACTGCTTTTCTGCTGCCACTCCCTCACACTGCTTTATGCCATCTGACAAGATCAGTGATCACCTATTTCCATCCCAATGGACAGAAGCACAGCAAGGCAGGATTTTTGTCTTTTGTACACTGAGGTATCCCTAATGCCTAGACTACTCCTGAATCTTAACAAATAATAGGTTGTTCCTTACCTATATGTAAAATGGACAAATAAGGGAGCAAATTAAAGATGAAAACCAATAAATGAATGGATCAATATTACCCTCTCAGTGTTATAAGCTGAATCTGAAACCAAGCACCTTCTGATTTTAAAACGGCAATAATAATAATAGTATCCATCAAGCATGGATACTATTAGCAGTTTCCTAAATTATGTGGTGATCTTTAACACGCCTAAGGAACATGGCTGTAAATCACTCTTCTTAATGTTCACCATTTTTGAAATCAATAATTACAAATATACTTAATTCAAAATATATCATTAATATGTTTACTTAATTTCCATTGGTTTAACCCTGAGTAACAGGAGAATGTACTATGTTTAAGTAGATAATCAGGGACTGCAGTAATATTTACAAATGATAACCCAGTTCCCAAAGTAATGGAAATAATAAAGTTGTCTTGGAAGTCCAGAAATTTTAGTAATATTCCAATCTCTTTGGCCTCCATTGTGCTCCTAATTTGCATGTGCACTGATAATGTTGTTTAATTTTCCAAGCACAACATTCAGAATCATTTCCAAGCATTATCCACCTGCGATTTTGAGAGAAGATAAATTATTCCCCTGCAAAAATATTGTGATATTTGCTCAACTTCTCTCAGGCAGTTGTTTTGTCCAATTGTGTGTGTCTCACTGAATCTGTGCCTCATGGCAATAGTGAAATTGTTCAGGATTTAACAGGATTTAAGTCCAAAAATATTTATTTGTGTCAGGAGAAGCACAATTATAAAATAAAAACTAAATTGTTTGTTCTATCACAAGATAGTTTTTAAAGAGCTTCCAGATGCTTGAGCAGGAGTGCTGCATTAGAGGAATTAATTAATTTGGCGTAAAGGAGATAATTTTGTACAATTTTTATTTCAAAATTTGTTAAGTTAAAACAGAACAATTTAAAAAATTAACTTGTTTTACTGATGAGCTTGGCCTAACTTCAGACACAATTTACCCTTATCTTCAAGGGTAAACTCCACACTGCCTGCTACGGTCAAGCTAAGCCTCTCAACAGGTTGAGGTCCAGCAGCAGCCTCATGAGGCCTGGATTGACCATGAAGTAGCATTTATTTCGGTCCCAGGAAGACACACATGCAACTTCATGATTAAGTTAGGGGCTGCTTCTTTTAAAATGACTGCTGTTAACATTTCACATTTGCCGTCCTGACAACCTGCATTTCTGTTTTCTGATTTACCATTCTCTGATTTCCAGTACCTTTGCACAAACCAGTTATTTAATTATATGTGTGACTTCTGTCTCTGTGTAGGAGCTGAACAATCCCTGAATCCAGCCACCTTTGTTCAGCTGCTTACCTTAGTCTTCCTGATAATGGCCTCTACTATTTAAAACCATGTAAGATCCCCACATGTACATTATGTGATAAGATTAATTGGAGAACTATTCGTAATTATATGGACAGGAAACAGAAAAATATTGGGTAGAGGAGGGCAGTTCCCTAGCAAAGGCCCACCCTCAGGCTTGGATACCATGGCTCTAAATGAGAACAGGCATTTCTGTTTTTGCACCCAAAAAATTGCCTTTTGGCCTACTATACCCCTTATCCTGCCTCCATATGAAACCCAAACCCCAAGCTCTGGAAGATACCAGCAGACCAGAAGATGAACAAACCAGTGATGGCAAAATGATGCGGCAGAGAAAGAGAGAAGAGGAGGCACATCTGAACACCAAGGGGAGTTCAGCCAGGGGTGTTCAGAGAAGAGTCTAACCATAGGCTGCCCGCTTCCACGCGAAGATCGCAATCCCTCTCCATCACTCCTTCTGGCTCCCGATCCATGTCAATGAGAGCCACCTCAACCACACAATAAAATCTCGCACTCATCCTTCGAGCCCGTGTGTAATCCGATTCTTCTGGGTCACTGGGCAGGAGCTTGGGATACAGAAGCTGTCACACTGGCCCTCTGCCCTTGCGATAAGGCAGAGGGTCCATTGAGCTGATTAACCCTCCAGCCATCTGTAGACAGCAAAGCTGAAAGAGCTTTGCAACCCTAGGGTTGCAGACACCCACCCCTAGACACTACCATGGGGCAGGAGCCCAAAGCGCTCCCCCGGCCTCTGCACCTGCCCCTCTGCATGCTCTCCATAGGAGTTTGAGCTGTGGGGACACCGAATAGGCAAGCCACACCCCTTTTGCACATTCTGCAAGGGGAAATCAGAGAACTCTCCCATTTCAAGAATAATCTGAGTTTTGCGGGAAAAAAAAAAGAAAAAAACAGCATTCCCTAAGATCCTCTTGTTTCATACACGGCTTTCTTTTCTGATTCACCAGTATGTCTCCAAAATCATGCCTACTTTCTCTGCATATTAAATAATTATGAAACTCAGGAGATTTCTATCAACCAAAAGACACAGGAAATGCTCTTCTAAGTCATATTTAAATATATCAGGAACAATATTAAAAGCAAATCAGTTTCCCACATTAAAACAAAATATATGAATAGATGTCTGTGCTGGAGTTGGAAGTGTAAACAAATATAATTGTACATTTTACAGCTGTTTATCATTTTATCTGCTGTTTGGAATCACTCCATTAGCCCTGTTTTGATGAAAATACTTTTTCTTTCTGATCTGTAAAGACCACTTTATTATCTTAGCATTTACATGGGAATATCTTTTTTTATTGTATTAAAGTAAGTACAAGGCTAACATTGGAATCAAAGCATGCTTTCCAAATTATGTACGCATCTGTGAAAATGTACATCAACCTTAAGTTAGTTAACTTATTTTTATTTTAATAGATATAACTACAAACACCAGTATACTATATATATTGCTGCTTCATGTCCTAGTACTAAAAATACAAAGAAGAAACACAGAGAAATGCTAAAGTTGCCTCCCTGTTAAAAAACAAAGAGTTATTTATAAAGCTTGATTTGTAATGTTTAAGAGGCAGTATGGTATAGCAGAAAGAGGACTAATTTAATTCTCAGTTAATCAGGGGGCATGGAATCATGTATCTGGGTCGCAAAGATATGGGAACCAGCGTTAAAGTTCTTGGGCATAACTTCTTTCTGGGCCCCTGACTACCTTCATAGAACCATTTCTTAAAGTACGATGGCCTTCAGTTTCCTCTTCTGTAAAAATAGAATATTAATTTCTGTTTCATCTACCTTGTACAGTTATTAGAAGACTCAAAGTGTATAATGTACAGGTAGGAAATTTTCATATTTTAAGGCATCCATTGTTATCAGTCAACATTATTATTTTCCCCAGTTTGGGCAATAAAGGTTTGATCATGAGAAAATTACTCACACAAGCATCATTTTCCTCTTCACACAATTAAAGTAAGGAGTTGAACGATATGATCTTATCTACTTTTAAAATTCTATGGTTTCATTGTTAGTTCAGTGAAAAAAGCTATTGCCTCCCTTGATTGATCAGAATTTCATTTCCTAAGTCTTTGAGGGTTTTCAATAAAGAAAAAAAAATCTATGTTAATTATCAGTAGTTTAAAAAGCTAGTAAGATTACCTGATGTATTTCCGGCTTTGATTCAACTTCTTGGAAAGATATTTCAAAGCTTTTTGACATGGAAAAGAGGAATAAGAAATAGTGGCAGGGTATTCTGTTTCTTCACAAGAAACAGGGCAGCTAGAGTTATGTGTGCCCACTGTACATAACTCCTTAAGTTCAATGTGGTCTGAAATGAAAATCAGGACAGGGAATTCAGAGAAGAGAAATATTTCATCACGGGTAGGGTAGTTTTATAAAGTTTATCATTTCACTTTCAATGTTAAAAAAAAGTGGTTACCAACAACAAATGGTGTTTATATATTACTCTGAATGTAGCAGAAGAGATACAATATAAGGCCTGGAAGTTTTTATCTTTGAATTTATTGAGTCACTGGATTGGGATCTTTATTGGATTTAAGAAGTTATTTTCAGGAAGTATCTGGGTCTATTTCTGTAAAATATCAGATATTTGGACAGAAGAAAGATGGAAAGTGTGTGATTTCATGTCACTTTGAGAGGGACAGTCAAACAATCCTGCAAACCAATGTCTCAGGTTTACACTAAACATCTTCAGATTTCTCTCAACATACAGTGGTATGAAATGTGCTCCTGGGTATTTGCAGTCTCTTATTTCTGTTGGCCCGGTCACTTCCAAATCAACCCCTGAGGTTCTCTGTTCAATGTTCTCTCTTGGCTCCTTCAGAGCAACCAGGCTATCCATGCAAATGCATACTGGGAAAAAGTCTCTGCAGCAGGCAGTGTTTGTCTCCAGCTTCCCTTTGGACCACCTCCCAGTGCCCATTCTCACTGCTCCTCACCCATGCTAGATACTCAGGTTCTTGTTTTTCCTTTGGCTTTGATACTGAAACCCTTTGTTCTCATGAACCAGTTGTTTACCAAGACCTCCTGGTTACCGACAAACTTTGGGTTTGTTTTTCAGACTCTAACTTTGACTTCTCTGGGAGATAACTTTTGCATGCATCTGCTAGTTCTTTAGCACTGCTGGTAAAGACCACCACTCTTCCTCTACACTCATATGCACTCACACACTCCCATATACACATAAGCTCACACACACACACACAGTTACACACATATACTCTCATGTACATAATACTCTCTCGCACACACAAACACACACACTCTTCTGACCCCCTTATCCCACAACAGTCCCTGCTGAACTGCATGCATGGTTTTTTTCTCCAAGCTCTCGCTCCAGCCTCCAACAGGGATAAGGAATCAGAAGAAATATGGCAACATCATTTCAAGTCTATCAGTTAGTAATATGACTTTTGCATGTTCAGTCTGTGATCTACATAAAAAAGAGATTCCTTCTACCTATAGCCATACCTTGAAATATTTTACAACCATTGAAAAGAACCTTTTCAATCTATTCCTGCTATCCTGGAGATATTTCCACAATGGGTTAGAAAAGCAAGTTATATAGAAGAGTATATACTGGGATTCTGTTTTAATAAAACAACCAATGGCTTCAAGTGATAAATATGGAGATGTGTATGTGCAGAAAGTGATGGTAGGATATACTAAAGTGTTAGCAATTGTTCCAGGTTAAGGTAAAAGGTGTGAAAGCAAAAAAAAAGAGGGGGCTCTTTAATAACAACTTGTCCCCAATAAATATGGCATGTACAGTTATAATTACATTTATGAAAAAATTTTATATGCCATGTACATACAATGAAATGAATGAATGAAAGATTACTCCCAAACAGTGAGAGGAATTCTCAGTAATAAAACTTCCACTTATTTTTACATGATTTCCTTTCTATTCTGTAGTATTTTAACTATTCACAATAAACATGTTTTATTTGTGAAACAATAAAAAAACAACTAGGATGTTTTGATTATAGAAAAGAACAAAATTTGAAAATTCAGATGTGTCTTAGTATCAGAGGGTTTTTGTTTGTGTGTGTGTACTGCCTGTGTTTGTTAGCTACTATTTAAGAACACTTACAAAAAGATCTTCTCGTATATACTATATTCTGTTTAATTTCTGGGCTATCCATAGTTCGACTTAATGTCTTGTATTACTTTGAGCAACTTTAATATAAATCCTGAAAATAAAAGTAAATTAAGCACTTACCAAGTACAGGAGAAACACAGTTGAGGTACTTTTGTAGGCCACATTCTATCCCATTTCCTTAAAAATAATAAGTGTAACATATAGAGACTTCACATTTTGTAAAATAAGTGATCTAATGACAAAAATACCTTTTTTACCTACATCTGTCCATCCATTCATCCACCCACCCATTCATCTATATGAGCATTACAATATATCTTTCTAGATATGCTGTGGGAGGGGGATGTAAGAGACCTGAATAAAAATATCTGACATGTATATAGACTGTATTCTGTGCCAGGCACTATTTGAACCACTTACATACCCCTTTCATTCTTACAGCAACCCTATAAGATGGAATTATTATCCCTTCCTCCATTTGACAGCAGAGTAGAGAGGCTAGGTCACTTGTTCAAGATCACCTAGGGGAGAAATTGTGGAGCTGGCATGAGCAGCCTGGTTGAGATCTGGCTCTTATTCCCCCTGCTCGATTGCTTCCTTGAATGCTTGCTTCTCACCCATGGTTCTGGAAAAGTTGCAAATTGTATGAAAAGGAGGCCCCGGAAGGTAAGTTTACAGTCACAAAGGAAACAACTTCGCAACAGTGAAATCTTCAGGCTTGGTAAGACATATCCATGATCTAATTTGTCTTTCAAAATTAAGAAAAACTTGGTGTGTTGTTTTAGACATTTGAGACCATCAAATTTTAGCCTTTGGGAGTAAGTATTGGGGCCCCACCCTGATAACACAATTTTCTTTTCCAGAAATCTCTGCTATGATTTTATAATGTAAAACTTGTCAGTCGAAGTTGTACTTGGCAAGTGGATAATTTTCCAGTGAAGAATTTCATAAGAGTGGAAAACAATTTAGTGACACGTTGATTTGCTATGTTTCAAATTAAGTAAATATAAACATAAAATTCAAAGAAATTTAGGACTGAACTTCTGGTGATTTTGTCATTAGTTGTCATTTTAGGCTGCAAAGAGAAGGAACAGGCTTAAGAATATAATAATTTTCTGTGAATGGGTTAGCAGCATCTGTAATTACATTTAATAATACTTAATATTCCATTTGTATTTCAATACTCTATTCCTCCCAGACCTTTTGTAACCCTGTAAAAAACACTTAACTGTCTAGTTAAGTAAGGGGGCAGTTAGTCTTTACTTACCAGGAAGAAGAAAAGGCACACATCCACATTGCTTTTTTATGTGCTGGGCTTTGCATTCCTTCAAGCAACCAGAAGTGCTGTAGTTGCTAAAATTCTGCAGCTTGATGTTAGGATTGCATTCTCCCCAAGGGTATTCTTGATGAACTGTCTTAAGATAAGATAAATACTTGGTTCAGGAGATTTATTTACATCAATTTTCCATCAAGAAGCTGATACACATTTTTATTTTACTCTCAGAGCTCATTGATTTCCAAAACCAAAATTGGTTACATTTGTCTATTTTGCCTACTCTATTGATCTGAAATTCCCTGAAGCTAAGTATAATAGTGATCCTTAAACATATATCCCAAATGTGAATTAATAAAGTCAGACACACTGAGTATTCTAGAAATCAACTCATATAAGGAAAAAAAGATCACTTACATAAATGTTATATTAGTGTAGTAATCAGCTCACCTACAAGACAGCAACCAAAATCACATTTTAAAAAGATCCTTTAACAAGCAACTATTATGTGCCCAGCAACATGGTGTTGCAGAACTTTCTCCTTAGTTCAGCTAAAACTGAGCTCCTGTCACATGACCAGGAAAGATGAGTCTCGCGGACACATAGAAGGGTAAGGAAATGGAATTTATTGAGTAAAAAGAAAAAAAAAAAAAAATGACTCCTTCAGGCTGTTTTAGACTCGAAGGTGGAGTTTCACCAGGGGCCATTGGCTGTCTCTTGTGTCTATCAATGGTAAGTGCTTTCTTTGCAGTACTTCACTTAAACTTCCTTACTATGAAAGGAAAATATTACCCCTGTCTCATTTGTGCAGAGAGGAGATGCAAATTCGGGAAGCTAATTAAAGAAAGTTACTGAGCAAGTAAGTGGCTGGCAAACAGAAACCTACCAGACCAGCCTGACTCCAAGGTTCCTGCTTTTCCCACTAATTTTCTCCTTCCCAGATAGTCTCATTGAAGAATCATGGCTCAGCAACTTAGGTACCTTTTTATACTTAATGACCCTTTCCATTTCTAATGAAAGGTAAAGTTACTTTGGATTTGATAGGCTTCCCAGCTTTCACTTGTATCGTTTCTGTTTCCACTAATCATGTACCTTCAGATAAAGGAAAAGAATCTGAAATGAAATTTTGGAATTTCTAATGGTGTTTTACAGGCATGGGAGAAAGGAATTTCTAGTGAAAAGCATTACTTATGTGTTTGATGCATTCACTACCCCACCTAATTTCCTCAGACTCGACTTCTCTGCAGTATTTACCTTCACTTGGCGGATGGTTACCCTTGCGTGCATTCCCACAGGTGACAACAAGCCTAACCCATCAAACTGTGGCACCGTCTTTGGTGAATGGATAGCAAAGATGATCCCAGCATCAACGAAACCAAGGTCTGGGTTATCAGTGAATGCCTCCTGAAACAAAAATATGTTTTTGCCCAAATCGCAAATTGACTATATCAGTTCTATACAAGTTTAGGATTTCATTTTATCATCTCATGATAGCATTTGACTAATCCTAAATATTTTATGTTATATTTCAATCTCTTTTTGCCTAAAGTGTGTGAAAATTAAACATCTAAGATATACTTTAGTGGTTGAATCTGTGGAAGGAAAATATCTTGGGTCCCTTCAAGCTGGGGTCTACTCAGGGCAGTCCTGAAATAATTGAGGCTTGTCTCATTATTTTTCTTGATTGACGTCTGGTAACCACAAAGGGATCCTGAGTGAAGGTGACCTGGCCTGCAGCAGCTAGCCTATCGGTGCTTGGTACCAGCTTGGGCACCTTATAGCCCAAACCAATAGGATGATTGCTGAAGTCCAGGAATTCTTTCCTCCAGGGATCCCTGATCATCCATTGTTTTTCATTTGGGGGTCTGAGGTTCATTCGCTGTTCAAAAAAAAAAAAAAAAATTCCTTTTGTTGTGGAAGTTTCCACTTGCTTCCATCAAGGAAGGTGAACCTGCCTGCTTCTGCATCGGCAGAGAGCAGTTTTCAGCTTGGTCCCCATCACTAGGTGAGAAAACTGGTTTGGGATTCTTTCTTGCAAATTCTTTTTAAAGAACTAAAGTTAGCATTTACAACCAACTGGTAGTAATTTCTGCTTAAACTTAGAGCGCTCAGAAATCATATAATTTGTGTGATCATTGTTAGTTTTGCTTAACTGTTTTGTTGTTTGTTTCTGTCTTGTTGGATTTGTGTGTGTGTTTTGGCTCTTTCTCTCATTGGATTTGACCAACTCAGAATCCTCTAGCTCATGAGTATGGAATTTTACACTCCAAAGAAATAGAACACCTTGCTCCCCTAAGCCTTTTGGGGCATTCTCAGGTGACTGAGAATCACATGGAGGTGTCTGGGAGGAATGCTCCCTAAAATGTGTAGTGGCTCTAAATAAGTATCCCCTTAGAAGAATATACTTAGGGTCTAATCTCAGCTGGCAGGTGCATAGTAGGAGCCGACCCCTCCTGCATCTTGAGCCCCTGACACACTGTGCCAGGGAGCCGCAACACAAGAGGACCAATCTGGTTCAGGGGGTAACAGCCCTGAAAAGCTAGGTCTGTTAGCAGCACATTTTGGTCAAACACACGTCCAAACTTGGTTAAATCCAAAGGGGAACTCTAAATTATGGGGAACAAGGCCTCTGAAGTGGAAAGAAAATAGCAATCAAAAGGAAAAAAAAAAAGGAAAGATTTTTGATTTTGACTAGTAAAGGGACTTTATTTACATAACAAAACCACCTTTTTATCAGCCAGACCAAACTGAAAGAGCAATGGCTGTACTTGTGAAATAGCAGAATTTTGTCCTAGCTGAAATATGGTAATGAGATCTAAAAAGAATTTTTTTAAAGGAGCTCTATGGTTCAAAGTCAACTTAATTAAAAGATTAACATCCCAGATGTGTGTGTGTGTGTGTGCATGGGTGCATGTTTGTATTTAAAAGGCCTTCAGGTTTTTGGGTTTTTTGTTTTTCTCTCCTAAGACTTTGTCATTTTTTTTGAGCGAAAGTTTTTTGTTTTTTTGGTTTTTTTCCTTCAGTTGACTGAATTCTGTTTTCATCTGAGCTTTTGACTAAAATAGTTATTGCAACAGAGGCTACTCTTGGGTTTTTAAGGAAGAGAGTAATTTAGACACTCAGAAATGTCTTTGTTAAAAAAAAAATAAGTGCACTGTAAAAGCATCACATGGTCTAATCTCAAAATAATTCTACTTTTTTTTGGAGACCCAGGATTCAATGTGAGCTCTGCTCAGAGCTTAGAGATCCAGTTAAAATATAGGTAGTCCCTATCTAAATAAAACTGGTTTCCTTATATAATACTGTGGTAGAATTCTATAATTTTAGGTTAGATTTGGCTCAAAGAAAATTAAAAGTATCTCCCTCTAGCACCAACAGACTTTTTCTCTCTGTACCTTATGATATAAAGTTTTCTATTTTATTTTCACCTAAGTTGTTTCATTTAATAAGCAAATTTAAGGCTATTTAGCTAACAACTGCCTAGGGTTGCAAAACAGGTTATCAAGAATCTGAAAGTCTAAGATAGGAAAAAAATAATAAAAGGGTCTTTATGAATCTATAAAATGTACCTTTATTGGCATACCTAACATGTCTATGTATTTATATGTCATGTACACAATGTTTCACTATAGAAAATATATAAAAGAGCTCTAATTAATTGGCTTAAAGAAAAATAAAAGTGTTTAAATCAAATATTTTATCAGGAAAAAAGAAAGGACTAGTCAAATTCTTTTTCAAGTTTATGTAACTTAAGTAAAATCTTTAATAAAAAAAAAAACCTAGCTTTAAAATTACTGGTAAAGTAATATCAGAAATATCTTAAGAATTGCCAGCATACTTTTTTTGTTTATATTTATTAATCAGACAATTTCAACTTATCCCTGCCAAACACTATAAAATGTCAAAATTTGGCAGAGAGGTTCCAAAACTATAAACCTAGCCCCAAACAGAATGATTGTTGCTTATGCAGTTTTTAATAAATAAGATATTGATATTGGTTTAATGAAAATAGCTGCAGCTTAAATTTTCTAAGATTACCATAACTTCCAGTCTTGTGACTTTAGGCAGCCTATTCCACAGGCAGTAAAGGAGGTTTGTTTTGGAAAGAACTGCTATTGTCTTTGTTTCAAAGCTAAACAATAAATTAAGCAAGATGGAGTCAGTTAGGTCATATCCTTTTTACTGCCTCAGTTATATTTTTGCAATGGCAGTTTCATAACTTTAAATCATGACTATTGCAGTTTTCATAAATAATCTAGGTGAACAATTAAAATAAAAGAGTTAGGTAAGGGATAAATACTTGTATAAAAGTTATCATAATTTAGAATATAAAATTATGTTAATTTAATAATAGATATTTCATTATGTGGGTATTTTCCAATAAATATATATTAGAGAAAAACAGTCTTGCTAAAAAAAAAAGTGTGTCCTTTTTAAATAAAGATAAACAAATCTTGTCTAATTCAAAGCTTATCTAAAGGTTATGTATAACACAATTTAAAAAGAACAAGGAAACAAAAAAGGATGTAAAGAAAGTTATAAAAATAAAGAGGCTTTTTTGTGGTAAGACAGCTTAAAGAGAAATAATATGGTAAATTTAGTCCTAAAATAAAATGACTGGTTGTTTAAGAAAGGAGAGGTGTTCAGGACAAGCCAGAAAGTCCAAGCATGTCATTAATAGTCAGTGGAAGTAACAATAAAGATTTAATTTTTAAAAAACCAAAAACTTTAATATGATCAAGTTGTCACATTATTATTAAGTTTTCGTTCGCTTAGGAAAAACACTGAGAGAATTTTTTTTTAAATAAAGTTATTATATCCATGTATCTTCTTGTATGTGCTTTTAGAGTCCTTGTGACGTTAAATTACAGGGCTTTGACTCCAGGGTGTAAAAAGGACACCAAGTCCTACTAAATCGTAAACACTAACAGCAATTAAAGCCTCATCTTCAGGCCCCACAGCAGACTCCAATCAAAATAAAATGCATTCCTGGCCAGCACAGGAACTCACACCTGTAATCCTAGTACCTTGGGAGGCTGAGCAGGTGGTTCACCTGAAGTCAGGAGTTCTAGACCAGCCTGACCAACATGGTGAAGCCCCATCTCTACTAAAAATACAAAAAATTGGCTAGGCATGGTGGCACATGCCTGTAGTCCCAGCTACTTGGGAGGCTGAGGCATGAGAATCACTTGAACCCATTCAGCAGAAGCTGCAGTGAGCCAAGATCATGTCACTGCACTCCAGCACTCCAGTTTGGGTGACAGAGTAAAACTCTGTCTCAATAAAAAAAAATTAAATAAATAAATAAAATGTATTTTTGAGACATAGGGCCAGAAACTAAAGCCATTCAACTCCTCAAGGCCACGTGACTATTGAGGAAATGGTGGGCATGTGAGATTGCAAGTGACATTAAGAGACAAAGTAAGTTCAGTTTCTCTATAAATTAATTATGAACATCAAAGGCACAATGACTCAAGACCAGCATATGGACTCCTGTGTCAGATTAACAAGGTTTTCTTGAAGCATTAACTAACTCCTTAATAAAGATCATAAAGGTTATAAAAGGCTTATGGAAGTTATATTTTATGGTCAAGATTAAATTTTATAGATTGTTTACAAAATTTTGAAAAACAAATTTAATTGGCTTCATGCTGTTTTTATTAAGGCTTCTTATTTGGAAAATTAAGTCTCCTCTCTCAAAGAATGAAACTTTTTTCTTTTTTTAAAAAAAATTCTTGAGTTATCGCTTTGGTTAAATGAATGACTTTACAATGACCTGTAATCCTATTTTATAATATCAAGTGTTTTAAACTTTTGATATTTGATGATCTTTCTAAAATCAAATAATAAATTATGTCTTTTTCTGACCTAATTAATCCTTTAAGATATTAGTTTCCCTAAAGTCCAAAAATGACATAATTTGGCTTACTTGGTATAAAAATTATACAGGAAGCATTGTCAAATATGAAATTGTGTTTAGTTTTCATTGGGCTGTATATAAATGTTATTGGTATGTGTTCCAGAATTAATGGAAAGGCCTGTAATTCTGATATGACTTAGTGTACATTATCAATAATAATCATAATCATTATGTTAAAACGATTGTGTACCATCAAGGTAACAAATTTCCTTGTCAATTGTGTCTTTGACTATGTCTGCTCTAGAAACTTTTATCATCCAAGGACAATTGTTCTCATGTATTGGTCCTTGTTAGAAGGTGTTTTTATAATCAGCTATAAAACTCTAACAGGTGCCCTTAAATGCAGGTTTCTGATAACTTTGGAGATTGTAACATCAGAAAAGAGGAAAAACTTTCAGGACTCATGGAGAGCTAAAATGTTCATGAGTATTAAGCAGAACAAGAATTAACTGCATGGACTCAAATAATCTTTTTGACTTTTTACTTAAAATGTTTGCTGATCCTTTGTTTTGTTTTTCAGAGTCTTAAAACTTTTATTTTGAGCTACTGACAGCTTTTAACAATTTAGTATACTCCTATGAACAAAATGTGGAGCTTACTCAATTCTCTCTGCCTGATTTCTCCAGAATTTGGAAACTATTTGTGAGTATTCTTAACTTCTGGTGATACAATTATTTGCATAAGTGCAATAAGAATCTGTTTTCATTTGTAACAGGACACAATTGGAGAAACTGGTTATTTTACCAAGGCTTTTACTGGAATGGTGTGCTTTCCTTTAAGGACTCAAACTTGGCTTATGAAACCAATAATGTCCTTGGAAAAACTGACCTCATATTTTGTGTACAGAGTCTCTGTAAAGGGTTTCTGACCTGTGGTAAGTAAAGAATGTCACTTTCTGACAGGCCCAGAAGCTCCAGGTTTATCTTGGAACCTCAAGTGGAGAGCAAATTCACCCAACTCATAGATGCTTGATGGCACAAATCCATGGCTGAACTTGGCTTTTAAAACGTCTTATCTGAGATTCCTTCTATGGAACAAAGTTCCACCAAAGGCAATTTAAAAGCCTATGTAAAAGTAACTTTTCTTGCTGCACTGTATACAAATAGTTTGGCAAAATTAAATAAAGCTAACTATTCCTAATATGATTTGTCTTTAGCAAAAATGTGAAATTTTATGTCCTAATTAATCCTTTAATTAGGATTAGAGAAGAGAGAAAAATTATGTTTCCAAAACTATAGTACACCTGTTGTTAGATTCTAGTTTTGCCCAGTGTTTTTCAGTTTTTACTGTTTTTTACAGTTTGGACCAAATTCTGATTTTTCTTGGCTACAAGCCTTCAAAATAGTGTTTTCAATTTTTTTCTTTTTTTTTCCCTATTTTTCCTAATTTGGAGTCCCTGAAAACTAAGCTGTGCTTTCTTAAAGTCCTGCAAACTGAAGCCTGTCAACTTAAACTTTAGAAGAAAGTAACAGTAACCTATTTGCATACATAGCCACTTTTCATACCTATCTACTGATGTACAGACTTCAAAGTAATGTGGACTATATGAATTTTTCCAGGATTATTCTTTTGTTTGTTGTTGTTTTTCTCCCTTCCTCCCCCTATTTTCTCTTCATAGAACATGAGACTTTGCAATCTTCTAAAAATAAACTTTTGGGACCTACCCATCTGGTAATAAACCATCCTAACCATGAGAAAATCAGATGAAAACTGAGACCAGAGACGCATGTTCTCCTAAAATGCTTCCTCCTAAAGACTTTTTTTAAAGGGAGTAGACGAATGGGAAAGGAAATTATCTTGGGCCCCTTAAAACTGGGAGCTGCCTCCCATTCTATTCAAAGTTATTCCTTTGCTCACTGAGACAGATGCTTATTCTGATTGCCTCCCTTGGAAAAGCCAATCAGAAACTCAAAAAAAAAAAAAAAACACACAACCATTTGTCTCTCACCTACCTATGATCTTGAAGGCTCTTCCCTGCTTCGAGTTGTCCCCACCTTTCTGGATGGAACCAATGTACATCTTAGGTATAATTGATGTCTCACGTCTTCCTAAAATGTATAAAGTCAAGCTGTGCCCTCACTACCTTGGACTACCTCAGGACTTCCTGAGGCTATGTCACTGGTGCCTGTTCTTAGCTTTGGCAAATAAACCTCCTAAAATGATTGAGACCTGTCTCATCATTTTTCTCGATTGACAATCATTTCTCAAGACCTCTATAGGTTTCCATGGATCACATTTCATCTTACATAGGTGCAGGTAAGTATTTACAATTACTGTTAATGATCTTGTTTCCTCTGGCCTTAGTTTCACCTAGTTGCCTGTTAGTTGCTTCCTTCTTAGCTGCTTTCTTTGACTCATTTGCTTACAAAATCATTTGGCCCTCTTCATTTTGCAATTAAAATCCCTGCCTTTATGTAAAATTCAAATTCATTTTCCCATAAGAGTGAAGATTTACACTATTCTTTAACACTAATGTTCTTTTTAATAAATCTTAGGTCAGATGAAGAAATTTAAGACTAAACTTCTGGTGACTTTGTCATTAGTTGTAATTTTAGGCTATAAGGAGAAGGAACAGGCTTAAGAGTATAAAGAATATAGTCTATGAATGAGTCAACTGCATATGTAATTACATATAATAAACATACTAAATATTCTATTTATAATTCAAAACTCTATTTCTCCTGGCCCTTTTGTAACCCTCTAAGAAACACTTAACTATCGAGTCTGGAGAAATATCTCAATGTTATTTACTTATGGAACATTGCATTGAATTTGTAGATTTTCATTGCATTCTAAAAATATTTGGAAAATTCTAGTTTGTAAAAATTGATAATATAATGTTCGAACTGACCTTATGGCTAATATTTGAATGACTCAAAAGTATTAATCAAATACATTACAAGTATAGGTAGGTACATACATTAATGTTTGCAGTGTTATGTTTGGACATAAAGAAAAATATCTTGAATGGGATACAAAAGGAAGCTATGAAGAGAATATTACTGGAAATCTTTAAAAGTAGCCAAAGGCATGATTCACTTGGATTGGGAGGTGAATTCAGGAACACCAAGTTTGTTTTCCATCTTGGTCATTAATTGTATAATTTTTGGATACTTAATCTATCAGCATTTTAGAATCCTCTTTTATAAAACCATAATAATGAAGTACAATGCCTTTAAATGTGTAATACTAGAAGTGGTTATGTAAGACAAAAGGTCAAAATTAACTAATCTTGGGTGGGAGCTATACCAGGAAACCTTGAAGAAAACACCACTGCATTTCTTAGGTGTTTGAACATCTGCCTCCCAGGGCTAAACACTTAGAACTTATTAGGTCAATTACAACTTTCCAAAAGCTGGGCTTGTACAAAATCTATTCACATAATATTCCTTATATAACCAGGATGTTTTCCATCACTTTTCCAGATGTACATTCTATAGTTTGTTAAATGTGTATGTAGAGTTTCTTTCTAAAACATGTTGTCATATTTACAATAACATATTTCTAAAATTATTGTTAAATGCAAAGAGTTCTCTTAAAATAGCTACATACATTGCAACTTAGAATCTCTGGGTTTCATTATTTTGTGGCATGAACATTCCCTGGAGTCAATCATTTAAGTCAATAAAAATCTCCAGTTTATGCCTCAAAATTTTGCCTGTTTAATTTCTAAGCCAATAGTTATATAAAATCCTTAGGAGTCTAGATTAAATTAACAAAAACTGAAATAATATCCAATGTGTGGGAGCTCTGATATGGACCAATAGTCTGATCAAATTTTTGGAACCCCCACCCATTCTTGTTTGTCTTGAACCTGGAGAAAATTCAGTACCTGATTCACACTGAAGAGCAAGCTCAAGCCTCTTCCAGAGACACTCACTTTTCTCTTTGCTTGGATAGTTTCACCATGATTAAAAGTAAAACAATTTCCATATTCAGTGAAGACATGTCCAAAATCCTCCAATATGTAAATGAACCAAAAAAATCATCAATTTGATATTTTTGTCACTTCTGAAGTTTGCTATAACTTTTCTTTCTTTAAAGCACAAATATCTAACAAGACTGCAGAAGTATCAGAGAGAATAGTCTGATTTATATGTGTTTTCAATGATAGTTTTTTTTGGCAATATACATTTATCAACTTGCATGTGATTATTTAAAGGACACATTTTTATATAAAATTAAGCATGTGTTTAAAACATTTTTAAAAATTACTTTTTTTATATTTTCCTGAAGATGTATGGAAATGTGTTTTTACCTGTGGAGCACTACTACAGCATCCTTTCTTGGAGGAGCTACGCCTTCTGTAACCTGTATGGTCACAGTGTGGCAGTCAATCACATGACCCTGCTCCTTTGGCCCTCTTTTCCCAGCCACTACAGAGTTGTGCATGGGACACAAGCTGGGCCAAGCTTAAACCTCACCTTCTTGCCTCAGTGATCGGTTCAAGAATTGATATGTGGGCCGGGCGCGGTGGCTCAAGCCTGTAATCCCAGCAGCACTTTGGGAGGCCGAGACGGGTGGATCACGAGGTCAGGAGATCAAGACCATCCTGGCTAACATGGTGAAACCCCGTCTCTACTAAAAAAACAAAAACAAAAATCTAGCTGGGCCAGGTCGCGGGCACCTGTAGTCCCAGCTACTCGGGAGGCTGAGGCAGGAGAATGGCGTAAACCCGGGAGGCGGAGCTTGCAGCGAGCTGAGATCCGGCCACTGCACTCCAGCCTGGGCGACAGAGCGAGACTCCGTCTCAAAAAAAAAAAAAAAAAAAAAAAAAGAATTGATATGTGTCCCAAGTAGAGCTAATCAGAGTCTTCCGTGAAATTAAGTGGATACTGGAGTGCTAAACTCTGATAATGAAAGTCTAGGGGCAGTCAGCAGCCATTTTGGTGAGATGGGGAGAACTCATACAGAAAGAAGCCAACCAGAATTATGAGAAGGAAACAAAGGCAGAATCTTAAAGATAGTCTTGGAGACCATTGCTTCAGCATTTTTCTGAAGCCAGACCTACTGTTGGAGTTCCCGCTTAGTTAAGCCAACTCATTACTTTTAGTCTTCAGTCTACTAGAATAGAAATGGGTTTCTGTAATATGCAACTGAAAAGTTTCTCTAACACGAAATTTCTTGGTGGTGAGTTAAACATGTTGGTGAATAAAAACAGCATAAGAGAGCTTACTTTCCAAGTTTAGAGTTTAGGTCAGAAACTCATCTCTGTGAAATGTCTCTCAGGCATTTTTTTCTGCTTACTGTGTGCTAAGGTGGCCTACCAAAAACATAAGAAATTGTATCCAAGAACCAAGAATTTGTGTTTACTTAGACTTCCTTAACAACACAGGTTACGGAATACTGATACAGGAAATATGGCATCAAATTGCCTATGTAGCTGTTTATTAATAGATTGTAGATATATCTAGTATTTTATCTTAAATGTAGATTAACTTTATAAACAACAGGATTTTGTATTTGTTATGTATTTGTTTTCTATTTGTTATGAGTGAGTGTATATTATATAATATATAATAGTTATTGTTATATATAATATATAATAATAATACATAAATTTTTCATAAACTCTAGGATCCTCTTATTTTCTGTAGTCTCTAATGCAATACCATAAGCATATAAGCAGAGTGATAGATACTTGGTGATTATAAAAATACTATGTTGGAATAGGTTGTTTGTTGATGAATGGAAAAAATTCAAATATCCTCTTGTGCTAAATTGTTTTTCTTTTGGAAGGACTACACTACAAGAAAGACAATCAAGTTTTCTCTTTTCTATCTTTCCTTATCGAACTGCTTGAAAGAGGAAATTTGTCTCATGTGTATTCCATACCCTCGATATCATAAGGCTGAGCTAATGAAATAGAATCTTTAAGGAAATTTGGATTGATTCACCATGGGAGTAAATGCCGTGGGAGCTCAATGTGAAACAGTGCAGTAAAGGAACTTATCACTTTGATTATATTTGAAGAATAGAAAATCGTTACCTTTGGGGTACATGGCTTTCCAAAAAAATCACAGTCCAACAAAGTGCTGTTGTCGAGATAAAAACCTTTGTTCCTGATAAATTCTGCAATGCTGAAGTTTTGGTGACTTGCAGCAAAATTAGTAGCCTCTGTAGAGCCAGTGAAATTGGCAGTAATTTCTCGAAGGTGGAGGACTTTGGATACAATGTGCCATAAGAAAAAAATAACACCAAATTTGGCTACAGCATCTGTTTGGAACCTGTTAGCAGGAATGAAGGCCATAGTTAGAATAATGAAAATGTATAATTATCTAGAAGAGAGATACCAACATCTGGATTCTATTAGCTTCTTCTTTCTCCTACACTCTCCCTTATTTGCAAAACATTTAAGCAAAATTTGGTTCCTAAGAAGTCTTTGACCCATTGTGCAATTAATCTTTTATTTGCACATGTAGTTTCGTTTACCTAGAATATACCCCAGACCTTGATCTGGATTACACCTAATGGATCTTCAAGATTCAATTTAAAGGAAGAGGTGGGAATGCATAGTTGTTAAAAATGCATTTAGGAGCCAGATTTCCTGTGTGTGGCCTTGTCCTGTGTCAGCTTAGCTAAATTAGAACTGCATTTCCCAGCATTCCCATCCTTGTATATATATGAATTTCACTGTCGTGCAGGAGCTGTGGTAGCTCACCCACACTGCAATCCATCTGCTGACTCAACTTGCTGGTATTGGGCAGCAGCCGGGACCACAGCTCCTCTAGCTCCTTTGTGACCTCTTCCTTCAGCTTATTCAAATACTGCGTTAGGTAAGAGTGCAACCTGGTAAAGATGACAGCTATCCTGCAGGTCATTCACACCATCAAGACTGGAGGCAGTGAAAAAGAGACCTACATTTTGAGCTTGTATTTGTTTCCCCAACTTCATATCCATTTTCCCTTCCTGCTGGCCCTGCTTACTTCAGCCCCAGCACTAGTTACAGGCAAAAGACTGTACGAAGACTGCTTAACCACCTCCTGCAACGAAGTGGGACTTAATCCCTAGAAAAAAGCCCTTTATTCTGTCATTCATGGTGATCCTGTTTCTCCAGTTAGGTTCTAATTGTTACAGTCGTTTAATGGTATGACTTAGCTAATTTTTTTCATTTCCCTGTGACTTAAGTTTCCTCTCTTGTAAAATCTGTATATATTAATATAACCTACCTCAAAGTGTTGTTTTAATGATTACATTAATTGTTCTTAAAATGTTTAGATAGCTGCCTGGAATATAGTGAGTGTTAGGTAAGCACTTATTAAATAAGTGATTCATTCTGGCCACCAAAGCAGAAGTAATCTATTTAACTTAACAACTGTATCACTTTCCAATTCTCTTATTTTGTGGGGCAATTTTGTTTTGCATTCCATATGGTTCTTTATTTGCATGCCTTCCATTCCTTTACAAACATGATCAGGACTTTCATATTTTGGATATTAGAAATTTTGAAACTGAACAAATGTTCTCTCTTTAAATTGACTGCTAAAAGCATAGAACGGAATGTATATTCCAGTCTTGGTACGTATCTGGGGTATGTGGTTTGTATGTTATACCTGAACCTCTTTTGTATCCCAGATTTTATTTCTATTTTCCTTTATGTTATATATCTTATTTAATATATAAATATATATATGTGTGTATATATGTACATATAAAGAGAGAAGAAAATAAAAATATTTACTCTAAAATATATTTTTTGACGTATTTTGAAATGGCTGCTACAGGGTCAGCTAACGGAAGTGACCTTGCAAAGCTGTCTTTTATGTGGAAAATTTGCATCTGTAGAAAACGTCCATTAATGCAGCCCGGCCTCCTCTTGCTAGGCATTTGCTAGGTATAGGAGATATTGAGATTCTGACATCTTTAAAAGTCTAAAAAGAAACATTTGCCATCTTGTCTCTCTGAAGAAGTCATCATCTATATAACAAGGTCACCTTCGCTAGGCAAACCTCTTCCTTTCTCCCTACTATAACCTGTATAACCTGTCTTGCTGTTAAAACCTGCTTTCAGTCATGTTCTGAGCCCACATCCTTTCTGTAATCTCATGATGATAAATAAGCCTCTGTATCTGGTTGGGATGTTGGGCTTTATTCTGAAGGCTCATGTGTATACACATTAAATATCATTGTAAGCCTTTTCTTCTATTAATCAATCTGCCAAATGTCACTGATTTTTCAGCATATCTTTAGGGGACCAACACCCATGACCCCCACAACATATACATATAATTTTTCTTTCAAATTCAAGCTATATTGAATCCATTCTCAGTCAAGGCAGGGCATACACAAAACACAAAAATGGAGAAACAACCTCAAGCCAACATTACATACTCTTTAAGTGATGAAAAGCTGTTTTCATAGTCAATATCTAATATTGTAGCTTATTAAACTGGCTCTGATCCTTGCAAAGCTAGCCCAGGTCCTAAAACTCTGTAAATATCCTCCTCAGACTTCCTGATTCCAAGGTCGTCTGTCATGGTGGTGTTCTGTCTAACTACAGTACATCTAATAACCTTGCTTTTCTTGGTCAAAAGTATTTGTTGGATCATTAAGGAATTAAGAGTTTACATCAGCAACAGATTTTGGCAGAAGGATGGTGTAAACCCTGTATTGAAAGATGGGCCTCCAAGCTAGTACAGGTTTCCAACTCCCAGTGATGGACAGGTTCCCAGCAATCTGCTCCAAAGCCCTACAACTGTGAAATCCTGCACAGTCAGAGCCAGTACTCCCTGACAGATGTTCATTGGATTATATTCAAAATCATTATGCAGAGAAGTAAAGGAATTACCATACATATAGGAGGAATGAATACAATCAACCAAAAGGTTAAATAGGAGGACATCTTAAAATATTTTTAAGCTTTTTTATTATACTAATATTTGAGACCGTGAGAGTAATTTATATAGATTAATTAAATTTAATAAATAAAGCCTAACCATATTAAGCCAAGGAAGAAAATTTTTTTGTGAGAAATATTGTTTTGCACTGAGTTTATTTTCAATTTTGTTTCATTTTTTGAGACAAGGTCTCAATTTGTTGCCCAGGCTGTAGTGCAGAGGCATGAACATGGTTCATTGTAGCCTCAACCTTCTGGGCTCAAACAATCCTCCCACTTCAGCCCCCCACTTAGTTGGGACTACAGGTGTGCACCACCATGCCCAGCTAATGTTTGTATTTTTTTTTTTAGAGACCGAGTTTTACCATGTTGCCCAGGCTGGTCTCGAACTCCTGAGCTCAAGCAATCTGCCTACCTTGGCCTCCCAAAGTGTTGGGATTATAGGCATTAGTCACTGCATCTGGCTTATTTTCAATTTTAATTTGAACTTTAAAACTCTTCTAAGCTTTCCTTTCAAAAACCTTGCTTAGCTAGAATTTGCCTTACTCTTTAATTTAACACAACTGGTAAAGAGCTTAGTAGAAGAAAATAACACTAAAAGTATCTTAATTTGTTTGAACAATTTAACATCTGGTAACCAGTTATTAAATCTGTCTTTCTCATGTATATCAACGGTTCTAAATGTACTTCCCCAAATTATGTGACCCAAATGATTAAGTTTCATCTAAAATCCAAGTTGATGCCTGACTCAGGTCTTATTTGAGCCCTGCCAAAGCATACCCATTTCTTGTACATTTTACAGTTAAGTTTATGGAGAAAGAAAATGAGGAACAATGTCTGCCTTTTGTATTCTTCTTTGAGCAAATTTTAACATCTTACCTTTCTCTGATTAACTAATGAAACCTTTGATATGTCTTTATATTTGTATGAGAAGCAATAATTTTACTTTTGGTTAAAAATCCTTGATCAATTTTTTCTTGCATCAAACAAATTTGAAATAAACAAAAAATCACAGTGATTATAAACATGAAGACCCAGTACATGAGTTCTCATAAACAATGGATCAAATAGCATCAGTAGTCACTACATTCAATTATTATCTCTGATTTTAGTGGAAAAAAATAAAATTCTGAAGTTTTTACCAAATTAATAGAAATTTTTGATGAATTTTGTGATAAACATATTTTAGTGAAAATTTCAGACACAAAGACATTTGAAAAGCACTAGAACTGATACCAAAGAACCAAGTCACAAATATTATTAAAAGTTCTGGAATTTTTTGTGAAATGTGACTTTTTATTAATTTCTGCCAATTGTATTCTTAGGAGTTTGTCTTTCTGTATAACCATTGCTTCGTGTGAAAGAAACTTTTCAAAATTAAAATTAGTAAGTATTCTTTAATCAACTACAAGTAAAACTAGACTAATATGGCTGTGCTCTGGAACATGAACACATGGATAAAGTTAATTTTGATGAAATCGTTGACAAATATTTATAAAGAAAGGCTAAAAAATGGAAACACAATGCTATTATTCATTTCTGTGTAAAACTAAATAAAATATCTGAGGGGAGTCCCAATCATTTTAGAGGTTTATTTTGCCAAGTTTGAGGATGAGCCTGGGGAAAAGAAAAAAATCACAGAAATATCTGTGATCCCTGATTTTTCCAAACGGGATTTGGGGACACAATATTTAAAGTGGAAAGAGTGGGCAGCAGGGGAAAAAGGTAAGAACAAAAAGGGAGGGTAGATAATGGAGGCAAGCAGCTGCATTCTTTTGAAGCTTTGATCAATTTCACTGAATTTACATTTTACCTGTGAAAGGAGTGGATAGTGGAATAGTCAACTACGTATTTGTCTGGTGCTCACTGAATCTTCATTTTTATATAGGATAAAATAAACATAGAGTAGAGGAAGAAGTCAAATATGCATTTGCCTCAGGTGAGTAGAGGGATGACTTCTAGTTCTTTGTCTTGTACCTGTGAAGATAAGCTGTTGATTTATATTCTTAGGGTGAAATTCAGTACAATTTCATTTTACGATAAGGATCTTGGGGCCCACAGGATATTTCCTGTGAGAAAATTGTAATAGAGGGCCCCTGAGAAGGTATGGGCCTTCTATCTTTGTGGTTATCTGTTTAGGAATAAAATGGGAAGCGGTTGTGTGTGACGCAGTTCCCAAGCTTAACTTTTCCCTTTGACATAGTGAGTTGGGGGTCCTGAGATTTTATTTTACTTTCACAACTGGAACAGATTTTAAAACCTATTTAAAAATATATATATATATATGTCAGTGTCCAAAAAGTATTAATGCATTACTTTTTCTTATTTTTGTATTATTTTATTTTTTAACATTTTTATTGACTTGAATATACATAGGCCATTTTCATTATTTGTTTGATTTCATGACTATTACCAAAAATGATTTTGTCACATAGAGGAGGGAAGTATTATGAAGTGATCTCTGACATACACTTGGTACAGGCTCCTGGTTCCCACTGTGAAAAGTAAATCCTTTCTGATAATCCAAAGTCATTTGGCAAAGTTTCCTCATCTCAGGTGTCCATTTTGTACTCACAAGGTGGTTTAACAAAAAAAGCGTAGAAATTGGGATCTATCAGCAGACTTTTCCAGTTTCTAACTTGGTAAACTCTAAGTAAATTGCAGTGTTAAGCTTTACTTTTTTTTCAATAGAATTAGAGACTATGCAACTTAGAACAATGGCCTTCAAACTAGAATGTGCATATGTCTGAGTGTTCTCCTGCACAGAGAATTTTAAGGAAATAAAAGTTCCCATCCTCTTTTTACAGTGGTTCTTCTCCCACGTATAAAAAAGTGTTAACCTGTCACCCATCAGAAATCTTAACATAGAATGCGCATACTGGTGTGTAACAATCTCAGGGTTCCTAATATGGACATACAAATTGTATTTTGCTTCAGGGAAAGACTCCTTTAAGAATTAATCAAAGCTCCTAAAATCTTGTCTTGGCCTGTCATACACATAT
The DNA here is from genome assembly GCF_002776525.5 of Piliocolobus tephrosceles. NCBI lineage: Eukaryota > Metazoa > Chordata > Mammalia > Primates > Cercopithecidae > Piliocolobus > Piliocolobus tephrosceles. Next base: position 33,907,447 of record NC_045436.1, on the reverse strand, counting down.
TTGCAGCCAGGGTGAAGCTCTGCATTAGACACAGGGTATTTGACCCTTGCTTAAGACTAAATTTGACGGAGTCTTAAGTAGAATAATGAAAGTTGTTATTTTTAATGTAACTAAACTATTTGTTAAGACTTCCAGATTTGGGGTTATTTGAATATAATCCACAGATAAAAATTTTAAATAATTTCTACTGGTGTATTTTAGTCAATAAAGTAGTTAAAATCTTATGAAAATACACGAAATGTTTATTCCTATTACAGTAAATCCTTATCCTATTTTATCTCATAAATATAATGATATATAATACTTATATTTGTGATAATATAATTTGATATAAAATACAATATTTTTCATCTCCTAAAAATAATGAATAAATTATTAGGGTTATGGCTAAAAATGTAGACATATGCAAGTGCATATGCAAGTTAAATACACAGTTTTTCAAAATTTTTTATATAGCATATTAACTAAAATGTTTGAAGATCATTGCCTCTGAGAACTGAAATGATAGATTTCAGCATTGCTGAGCAATGCTGAATATAATGTTTAAAGTGGGACTCTGAATTATCTTTCTGTAAAATTGTACTTTGGGAGTTGGAGATATCTTTAATGCCTGTAAACTGATGTTGTTTTAGGTTTTTCTTCCCTAAGGAAGAATAATTTTCTTATAATTAAGAATTTTCCTGTTCTATCATTATAACCTCTAAAAGATTAGATCTTTTTTTGTTGGTCTGAATACTTATATCTAACTGAGCTAGGAACAATCATTTTTTTCAATGTCGTCTAACACAAAAGCTATAATCATTGATTTGGGATTTGAGCTATGCAAAATGGATTAGGTTTTCATACTAAAAATTATGAAAGTACTTAGATCATAGGCTATTAAATATTTTTAGACATCTTTTTCTTTTAATTTAGCTGTTTTCAGTTACAACTTTCCCTATAAGCACTGTTTTACCTGCATCCCATTAGTTTGGTATGTTGTGTCTTCATTTTCATTCATCTCAAAGTATTTTCTAATTTTCTTTGTGATTTCTTTGTTATTTAGGTGTGTATTCTTTAATATTTACATATTTGTGAATATCCCAAATTATTTTGATTATTGACCTCTAATTTTATTATATTGTGATTGATAAACATATTTGAATACTTTAAAATCTTTTCAACCTATTTTATCCTGTACATGGCCTTGTATATGGTCTGGTCTATTCTAAGAGAATGTGCCACGTGCACATGGGAAGAATGCATACTTTGCTACTGTTGAGTAAATTGCTCTAAGGATGTTTGCAAAGTCTAGTAGGTTTATAAGGATGTCGAGTCTTCTATGTCTTCTGTTTCCTTGTTTATTCTCTGTCAAATTGTTCTATTGATTACTAAAAGTGGGGTATTGAAAAATCTAACTATATAGGTTAACTTATGTCTCCTGATAGATTGATCATGTATTCAACATAAAATGACAATTTTTTATATCAAGTAACATATATTACTTTAAAGTCTATTTTGTCTGAGATAAGGATATCTACTCTAGCTTTCTCATGGTTGACATACTTTTTCCATTCTTATACTTTTAACCCATTTTCGTCTTCAATTCTAAATTGTCTCTCCTGTACACAGCATATAGCGGGATCTTTCTAAAAAACAGTCCATTCTGATAACCTCTGCCTTTCTATTGGATTGTCTAATCCATTCTAATTTAATTTCATTAGTAATATAGTTAGATTTGCATCTGCCATTTTACTTTTTGTTTTCTCTGTCTTATGCCTTTTTTCCTAAATATACCTTGACTTGTGGCAAAACTATATCAATCTCTGCTTCTATTTCACATGACTTTTCCCTGCTGTATCTCTGTGTGTTCTCTCCTCTCCCCGTAAGAACTTCAGTCATTGGATTTAGAGCTCACCCTAATGCCGTATAACCTCAACTTATCTAATCATATTTGTAATGGCCCAATTTTTAAATATGATCATTCTGAGGTTCCAGTAGACTTGAATTTGAGGAGATACTATTGAAATGTTTCTTTTTTAAAAGAAAAGTTTGCCTTTTAAGATAAATATTTTTTCACCATTTATGGTTGGTTTTTAGGGGATAGAATTTATGGACTTCCTCACTTTGTCATTCTGGAAGTAGTATCTACATTTTCGTTCAGTCAAGGATAACAGCAACCAATCTTTTGTTTTTTTTAGAACACATGCTACTTAAAATAGTATGAGGCAATAGTATTGAAAATCATTTTTTGGGGGGAAAGGATTGATTTGTTTTGACTTGTTAGGACCTGGACATGGATCTTGAGTTCTTGAAATATTGACAGTCATACAAACAAGCTGTAACATCTACTGTATATGGAGCACCAGTTCTAGAAGTCCCCCAGGAATGAAACACAATGGAGTACTTATTACCTTATGTAATGTAACAACAAATATGTGAAGTAGATGATATTATCTTATTTTATAAATATAAAAATTGACACTAAGAAGGCTGAGTGACTTCCCTAATAACTAAGTGGTGGGTCTTAAGAAGCCCTCCTTTCTCAGGCAAAAATCCTATGTGTGATATTTCAGGCTTCACCACAGGCAATTACAAAGCATTGCCTGGAAGCCTAGTGGTGGAAAGTTGCCCTCCTCTAAGCAGATTTGGTGTACAGTCAATAGACTGCAGTTTTCTTGAATAAGTTGCAGTCAAGGACTCAAAACAGTGACAGTAGAGCATTGAATCAAGTGTAACCCTCTTCTAAGCTCAGGGCTCTTTGCAGCTGCACTGATCACAGACCCATGGAGTTGGCCTTGCTTCTACTACATTAAATAGCTCGTCATATGTACATCAGAACATTTTATATCTTTATGTGTTTGCAAAGTAGTTCCCTCTTCCAGTTCTTCTTCATCTCCACTTAGAAAGCTCTAGTCACCTTTTAATACCCAGATTTCCATAACACCCACGATGGAGACTATTAATCTGTTCTGTGGGATTTCAGAGCCCTTGCACATTGTTTTATTTTATTGCGCAATTACCATATTGCACTGCGATTGTTGATGTTTCTCTTTTCTGCCAATGAATTAACTTCTAACATGCAGAGATCAAGACTTTTACATTGGGCTGGACGCAGTGGCTCACATCTATAAATTCAGCACTTTGGGAGGCGGAGGCGGGTGGATCACTTCAGCCTAGGAGTTTGAGAATAGTCTGGGCAATATAGTGAAACTCCCATCTCTTTTACATCTATTTAATGATAGGATTTGGGATGTTACCTAGAATATGATTGTGGAGTGAAGGAAGAAAAGAAGGAAAATAAGTGAAAGAAGAAATTAGTGAATTCTTTGATCCCTTAAATTTGTGCTTTTAAGTGCAATTTAAGAACTCCAGTGGTTTTACATATGATAATTTCCACATAAGAAAACTCTTTGTCAGTCATCCAAGAAAGATTACACTAGCAAGTTTATAGGAACTAAATATTTTTAAAAAACTAATTTTACCTGTTCAAATTACAAAATGTCACAGCTGGGAACTCCATCTTTTCCACATACTGAACCTCAATGGACGTTGTGGTTGGCCATGTGAAGTAGTTGAGCAAGCGACTGTAGATCTGCCATGTCATGAGTGAGACTGAGCCCAGAACCACCACCAACCAGAGCATCTTGCGAATTTTGCTCCGGTTCTGAACAATATTGTGTATCCCATGAAAGGAAGTAGAGATGGCAAAGTCATGGTCAAACTTCTTTCGTTCAGTGGGAGATGGCAGTGGTTTCTTTGAAAGGCAAAGCTTTATCTTTTCTAAGAGTCCTTAAGGTTTTGCCCATAAAATGATTAAACAAAAAAAAAAAGTAATTAGTTAGGAAACCTTAATGCTATCTGTAAAAAAACACAACTCACATAAATTAAAGAGGTGACTCTTTTATGTGTAATTCATAGAAACTAAAAATTCATCTTTTGTCGTATGATTTATTCAGGAATCAAGAAGTATAAGTGTTGACTACATGGGTTTATTGAGAAGATGCTAATGCTATTCATAGAATGGCTATTATTAATGCAAATGTATTAGTGGTATGGTATTAATAGGTGACTTCTAGCTTTGAAACCAATCCATCTTCAAGGGGTTGGTTACAACAACTCATAAACTTTAAATATTAATTCTTATTTTTTAAATGTTCTTTCTCTTTGAAAGTCCTTTGGAAGTCATGAACAAAATCAGGCTTATTCCTCTGAGAATCATAAGTATGGCTAAAAGTAGTCTGTTCTTAACTAATGTTTGTCCTATGATGGTATAATTTATGGTAAATGTAGCTTTCTTTCTTGTTTAATATACAACTATTTTATTTTTTGTTGGTTGTTTAGTCAGAATGTTCAGTGTTCAGTTGTAGTGTTAGTTTAGTAATCTATTTTCTACCTCTTCAGGGAATGAATTCATCCTTTCAAGTCTATCAGGAATCAATCAATAATATTTATTGATATTCACTGGTAAGAACCAGGGAAGGTAACACTACATTTTTTTGGCAATATATGATATGTTGAAAATTTTCTTTTGGTTAAATTTCTTTCCATTTTTTCATAGGAGAAGAGGCAAAGAATCCCTCTGTTGAGGGAAAGGTGCAATACAGGTAAGAGCATGAGATGGGCTTTGCAGTGGAAGATCAGGTTTCCAGCCCATTCCTCGCCTCTTATAACCTGCACAACTTTGGCCAAGTTTCTTAGTCTTATACCTTTTCTGTCAAATGGCAGCAATGGTATCTGCCTTATGAGTTTGTTATATTAAATATGATAATACCTGGAGAGAGCTAAGCACATTATCTAGATCATAATAAGTACTCAAGGGTATTAGCTATTTTTATCTTTCTGCTAATTTAGTGGTGATATAGTAAATAGCAAAATATTCAGGAATTTTAAAAAACTTTAAAAGTGTCTTAAAAAATTAGTTCTTAATGGCTTTATATATGTTCATAGTTAGGTGAATTAACTTTTATATGCTTTGCCCAAAATAATAATTTTGGAATATAGGTATTCAACTATCCAGCATTAATTTACTTACAAGAAGTTTAAAGCTCCATTTATTATTAAATCATTATTTAATACAACATAAATAACCAATCAAGTAGCTAAACTTTTTATTCAGTTATAGGACATATGCTATAAAAAGGTGTCTATTAACATTTTCTAAGGGAGTTCATTTCATGCACTTACAAATTATATGATTATTTTACAAATTATGATTATTATTCACTAAGCAGGAGAGCTTGTATTAATATAATTAGCTTGAAGTTGGACTAAAATCTTAGAATAGCACCCTCATTAATGTTGTTTGTACTATAAAATTAATGAACATGTATCAACTAGCTGGCATAATCCCAGAGAAAAATCAGAAACAAAAAAAAAGTTATTGTTACTAATTAGCAAAATATATTTAAATATGCTCTTTTGTGTATTCTTTAGTCATGACTTGCAAACATATGTGAAGAATTTACTCTGATAAAAGAACAACAGTCTCTGGATAACTTGTACCCTTCCTACAATAGGGATCAAAACTATTAGAAGGGGAAGACTAATCTAGTAACTAGCTACTGACAAAGTGTGACTAGTTGCAAGCATTACTCAAAAACATTTAACTTTCAAGTTTGCCTGTCAAAAATCAGCCCATTTAATATAGATCCAATCCTTGACAATTGGTTTGGGCTTTCTGGAGAAATACCAGCTATTTTCTAGTGTTTTAATAGAGTTTTATTATTAATATTGTTTTAGGTGAATGTATGACTGTCAGGAAGATTAAAATTGGTTTAATAAATGGTCCACTAGTTTGCAAAGCAGAAACTTCTTACTTGCCTGACTAAAGTATATACAGTGTAATTATGACAGGTAGAGCTTGCATTGAGTGCTGATCAACATAGAAGCATTCTGAGGAATATCAAATAAGTTTTGTTACATTTTAAAAATAAAACCTGCAGGCCCACGATAAATAGAAACCAAAAGAAACAAAACAAAACAAATAAACAAAATCAGATTCTAGCATATAGTAATATTTTAAAACTATTTTTGAGTCCCTTATACAAATAACATTTTTTCTAAGTAACAAACTATTCATTTTTTTAAATTTATATTAGTTGTATTGTGTTCAAGTAACACTGGAAATAAAATTTCCCAATGGAGAAAAAAAATCCCTCTTTTCTTACTTCTGGCCTCTGGAAATGAAAATTATTACTGCTCTGAGGAGTCCACTCTTTACTCACCGTTCTCAGCATACACTTTTGATTTTTCTGTCTGCTCCATTTGTGACTTCAGTTAAGCAAGAGTCCTCAGGGTAACCCAATTTTCATCAATAACAGTATTCATTTTGTGGCCTTTATATAAAATACAGCAGTTGAGGTTGTAAAACATGGAAGCAATTTAAATGTTTGTGTTGCTATGTTTGGCCTCATAAAGCACATAATATGAACCAAAAAATGTTGACAGAACCAGGTATGGGCATTTATGAACTGATGAGAAGCTAACCCAGAGTAAAAGGCAAAAAGTATCATTAGGAAACCATTTCCTCACAGTTAAAGGGACAATTCCTATCAAATATCTGTAGTTTAACAGTGGCCCCTGACCAGACTAGTTGAAACTCCAATGCCTCACCTGGGAACGTCTTCTTAGCTTTTCTTTTTACCTTTGTCTATATTCAACTTCAAATCAAAATGCAGCTGGAACAAATTTTTTTATGGGAAAGATGTCTTCTCTTGTTGATGTTTCTTTCTTAGTATCAGAAGCTGTTTCTAACAGGAATAATAGCCAATAAATATGACAAAATAAAACACCAAAAAATATCTGCTCAGGAAGCAATGATTACTGAAAACAACAACTTACTAAAACATAAAGGCTAATTTTTTTTTATGTGAGCACTTCTGGAAAATTGTTAGAATTTATTATATTGAATAATAAACTGAAAAATGTGCCTTATTGTGCATAAAGGACACCATCTCTTGACAGAACTCAGTGATTGCATGTATCTCTACCTAATAGAGCTTGTTAGAGTCACGATTTTATAAGCATGTCACCATTAATCATTAATATGGTTATGTATATTTTGCATATATTTGAAAACTTGTAAACTCAGCACTATCAGTTCAAACTAGTCTTATATGGAGGCCAACTAATTCCAAGTGATGTAAGTAAGGAACCTGGCTAGAGGTCCTCAGTCATCAAGTAAAGATTTCAGGAATAGGATCAATTTCACAATATATGAATTTCTCCATTAAAGAACTCTTCTTTGGGGTTAAATTATGTATTAGTCTGTTCTCACACTGCTGATAAAGACATACTCGAAACTGGGTAATTTAGAAAGAGGTTTAATTGACTCATAGTTTCACATAGCCGGGAAGACTGCACAGTCATGGTGGAAGGTGAAAGAGGAGCCAAGTTAGGTCTAACATTGTGGCAGGCAAGAGAGCTTGTGTAGGGGAACCTCCCTTCATAAAACTATCAGATCTCGTGAGACTTTTTCATTATCATGAGAACAGCATGGGAAAGACCTGCCCCCATGATTCAATTAACTTCCACAGGGTCCCTCCCACAGAACATGGGCATTATGGAAGCTATAACTAAAGATGGAATTTGGGTGGGGACACAGCCAAAACATTTCATTCTGCCCCTAGCTCCTGCCAAAACTCATGTCCTCACATTGTTCAAAACAAATCATGCCTTCCCAAAAGTGCCCTGTCTTAACTCATTTCAGCATTAACTCAAAATTTCACAGTACAAAGGCTTACCTGAGACAAGGCAAGTCCCTTCTGTCTATGAGTGGGTAAAATCAAAAGCAAGTTAGTTACTTCCTAGATACAAGGGGGTATACGTATTAGGTAAACACACCCATTTCCAAATGAGAGAAATTAGCAAAAACAAAGGGCTACAAGACCCATACAAATCCAAAATCCAATAGGGCAGTCATTAAACCTTAAAGTTCCAAAATGATCTCTTTTGACTCCATGTCTCATATCCAGGTCATGCTGATGCAAGAGGTGGACTCCCATGGCCTTGGGCAGCTCCACCCCTGTGGTTTTGCAGGGTATAGCCCCCTCTTGGCTGATTTCATGGGCTGACATTGAGTGTCTGCTGCTTTTCCCAGTGCATGGTGCAAGGTGTTAATGGAGCTAACATTCTGGGGTCTAGAGAACAGTGGCCCTCTTCTCACAGCTTCACTACTGAGTGCCCCTGTGGTGACTCTATGTGGGGGCTCCAACCCCACATTTCCCTCCTGCACTGTCCTAGCAGAGGTTCTCCATGAGGGCCCTGCCCCTGTAGCAAACTTCTGCCTGAACATCTAGATGTTTCCATATATCATCTGAAATCTAGGTGAAGGGTCCCAAATCTCAATTCTTGACTTCTGTGCACCTACAGGCTCAACACCACATGGGAGCTGCCAAGGTTTTGGGCTTGCACCCTCTGAAGCCATGGTTTGAGTTGTACCTTGGCCCCTTTTAGCCATGGCTGGAACAGCTGGGAAACAGGGGACCAAGATCCTAGGCTGCACATAGAAGGGGGACCCTGGTCCTGGTCTGCAAAACCATTTTTTCTTCCTAGGCCTCTGGGCCTGTGATGGGAGGGGCTGCCATAAAGGTCTCTGACATGTCCTAAAGACATTTTCCCCACTGTCTTGGTGATTAACAAATAATAAAAGGAAAGAAAGCTTCTTCTTAAACTTATTTGCTCAAATGTATTCCTCTCTTCTGTGATATTTAAAAACAATAAATGTATCTGCTCTTTCTCACACAAATCCGGTAACTCCTCATCTCTCTTTTACTTTAAAATGAGCTTTTAAACACTTTTCTCCTTCTCTATTTAGCTTTGAAAGTACTTTATTCTCACTTCTACCTTATTACTGATTTTGGTAAATTTAAATTCCATCTTCTCTGTTGAGTTAGGAAATCTCCTTCCATTTTCCCTCATTTCCCTTATTTGAAATCAAACCCAGTGTCCTCTTCAGAGTTATGCCTTGCTTCTCCTTTGTGACCTCAAGTTTCTTAACTTTCTAAGATATTTCATTGAAAACAAATATGGAAGTGCCCACTTTCCTTCCTTCTATTTCATCTGCTCACTAAAGTTGTTTTGAATAGCAAATGTGTTTGACAGATGTAGATTTTCATTGAGAGGGACTTGTAAAAATGTAATAAGAAAAAAATTTGAAAAGAGAGATTTCAAATTTTCTTCCTCTCTCCCATACCACCCAAATACTTACACACATAAAGGTAGGTAATTAAATGAAAAAACCAAACCAAGTGAAAATCTAGAGAGTTCTGAAAAACTGTTTTCCAATACCTCTGAACAGATAGCATCAACAACAACAACAACAACAACAAAAACTACCTATTAGTGTTAATAAATGCAAAGGATGAAATTAAAAAGCATGCATAGAAAAACAATGCAACCAACCTTTTATCTGACCCTGCAATTGAAATTAGAGCCTACACAACATTAAAAACAATATGCAGTGTCTAGAGAAGTATATTCTTTCTGACTCATTACCAGTTATATAGATACATAAATGTGTGTTAGTCAAATATTTCCTGTTAATTCTATTTTTAAAAAATTCTTATGCGTTTTAATATAAATTTTGATTCTGTTAAACTGGCATATATCTAAAGGTATAAATAAAACTTTACTATTTTTAAATTTAGCTTTAAATTAAAATTGTATAATTTATTTTCTGTTGGGGGTGGTACATGACCATTACTAATGCTACAATTAATCTTCTTAGATTTAGACAACAAGATACAGCCTACAAGGCCTGTAAACAAAGATAATTTAAGGAATGCTTTTTTAAACATCTGAAATAGATATTTTATTCTTAATCTCAGAAGGATAAACAAAAGCAACCTCACAGCTTAGAATGTTTTTAAAGTAATAAATGGTTCAGTGGTGTCTTGCTTTGGGTCTATAATAATACAAAAGACAGAACTAATAGGGTTATTTTCTGTTATGACTATGCATAAGTGTTGTTGGTTAGCATTTACATTACAATATTTTTATAGAGCTCTAGGAGGAATAAATTAGCCAAGGTATATATATTCAAAGCAAACAAATTTATGCATCTGAAATAATTCCATGTAGTGAAGAGAGAGACTACAAAATATCAAATCCAATACTTCTTAACATTCCCCACCCTCATCCATTTAACAAAGGAAGCTCAGAAATAAGGAGAAAGAATGTAAGTTCTACAGAGGAAGGGCTTTTTGCCTGTTTTGTTTGTTTATCTATCCAACTGCAAAGAAATATGCTGCTCATTGAATGAGTAAGTTCGTCCCTGGACTGGGTGCGGTAACTCGCACTTGTAATCCGAGCACTTTGGGAGGCCAAAGTGGGCAAATAACGTGAGGTCAGGAGTTTGAGACCAGCCTGGCCAACATGGGGAAACCCTGTCTCTACCAAAAATACAAAAATTAGCTGGGCCTTGTGGTGCACACCTGTAATCCCAGCTATTCGGGAGGCTGAGGCACGAGAATCACTTGAACCCAGGAGGCAGAGGTTATAGTGAGCTGGAATCAGACCACTGCACTCCAGCCTAAATGACAGAGCAAGATTCTGCCTCAAAAAAAAAAAATTCAAAAAAAGAAATTTGCCCTTTTTTATTATGCATTATGATGAAAATTATTGTAATTTTAAAAACATTTTATTTTAAAAAGTGCAAACTTAGCCTGGCTCAGTGGCTCATGCCTGTAATCCCAGCACTTTGGGAGACTGAGGTGGTTGGATCACAAGGTCAGGAGTTTGAGACCAGCCTGACCAACATGGTGAAACCCCATCTCTACTAAAAATACAAAAATTAGCCAGGCGTGGTGATGCACATCTGTAATCCCAGCTACTCGGGAGGCTGAGGCAGGAGAATTGCTTGAACCCAGGAGGCGGAGGTTGCAGTGAGCCAAGATTGTGCCACTGCACTCCATCCTGGGTGACAGAGCAAAAGTCCTTCTCAAAAAAAAAAAAAAAAAAAAAGTGCAAACTTATGGCAAAGTTACAAAAACTATACAAGGAATACCCACATATACTTTACTTTAATTCAATGATTTTTAACATTTTCCCACACTTGCTGTATCTTCATTATTAAATGTATGAACCTCCTATCTCTTAAGCAGGATATCCTACTGCATAAATACAATACAGTAATCTCACTTAGAAAAAATTTAACTTTTTTTTTTTTCCTGCCACAATATTTTTAATTATGTACAAAGGTCTGACATGGCACCCAGGGACCCATTTCACCCACTGCTCTGTTTGGCCGCCAGTCTTTTGTCTCTCTCTTCAGCAATGGTGAGGCGGATACCCTTTCCTCGGGGAAGAGAAATCCATGGTTTGTTGCCCTTGCCAATAACAAAAATGTTGGAAAGTCGAGTGGCAAAGCTGTTGCCATTGGCATCTTTCACGTGAACCACATCAAAAGAACCAGGATGCCTCTCTCTGTTGGTGATCACACCAATTCTTCCCAGGTTAGCACCTCCAGTCACCATACACAGGTTACCAGTGTCGAACTTGATGAAATCAGTAACCTTGCCAGTCTCCAAATCAATCTGAATGGTATCATTCACCTTGATGAGGGGATCGGGGTAGCAGATGGTGCGGGCATCATGAGTCACCAGATGAGGGATTCCTTTTGTGCCCACAAAGATCTTTCTCACTTTGCATAACTTGTACTTGGCCTCCTCAGGTGTAATACGATGTACAGCAAAGCGACCCTTGGTGTCATAGATCAGGCAGAAACTCTCCCGTCTTGTCAATGCTGATGACATCCATGAATCCAGCAGGGTAGGTTATATCAGTTCGGACCTTGCCATCGATCTTAATGAACCGCTGCATGCAAATCTTCTTTACTTCATCTCCTGTCAGGGCATACTTAAGTCTGTTCCTTAGGAAAATGATGAGGGGGAGACACTCTCTCAACTTGTGGGGACCGGTGGATGGACGAGGAGCAAACACACCGGTCAATTTATCCAGCATCCAATGCTTTGGAGCTGCTACCCGCTTCAGATGCTTCTTGGGACCACGAGCCATGGCTGCGTTAGGCAAGGAAAGAGGACCTCCGTCTTCTGGTGAATGTAGAAATTGCGAAAATTTAACTTTTATACAGCATTTTATTTAATGTGCAGCTCATATTCAAATTTTCCAAATTCTTCCTCAAATTAAATTTATGATGTTTAATTTTCCTAATCCAGAACCCAATCAAGAATCATAGCTGACTTTTAGTTTACATGTCTATTTAGGCTCATTTAATCCAGAACAGTTCCCTAGACATTAATTAATTTTTTTAATTTTTTTGTCTTGTCATTACTTTGCTATTTTCAAAGAATCCATCTCAGAGGCTTTGCAAAATGCCTCTGAGATAAGAGTTGTTTTCTTCTTCATGATTAAGTTCAGGTCAAATGCTTCCAGTAGGAGTAATACATAGGCGATATTGTATCCTTCACAGTGCACATACATATCAGGAAGCATGTGATCTCAGGTTCTCCTATATTTGGTGACAGTAACTTTGATCTCTTGATTATGGAGGTGTCTGCAAAATTTCTACTTTGTAAATGAAACTTTTTCTTTTTGTAACTAACAAGTAATCTACAGAGGCAATTATTTCAGGTTAGAGTATTTTGTTCCCAATTTTTCACACATGTTATTAGCGTAAATCAAAGAATCCTGTCTGAAATAATTACTTTTATGGCATTTCAAAATGATGATTTTTCAAATTCTAGCATTCTATTTGTTGGCACTTGTCTGTACGAAAGAACTTCATCTTCTGATGTTCCTAATTTTTAAACGTTTTTAAATGTATTTGTGGACTCATGGATTATTTCAATATTTTATGCATTATAACCTATTTTGTGGTTACTCATTTAATAAATTCTTCAAATTGGCACCTTTTTTAGAAGGACTAATTAAAATAAGTTTACTCATTGTATTAGTCTGTTCTCACACTGCTAATACAGACATACCTGAGACTAGGTAATTTAAGAGGTTTAATTGATGCACAGTTCCACATGCCTAGGGAGGCCTCATAATCATGGCAGAAGGTGAATGAGGAGCAAAGTACCATCTTACATGACAGCAGGCAAGAAGACATGTGCAGGGGAACTCTCCTTTATAAAATCATCAGGTCTTGTGAGACTTATTCACTATCATGAGAACAGCATGGGAAAGACCCACTCCCATGATTCAGTTATCTCCCATCAGGTTCCACCCACTCTTTTAGAAAACAAAAAACAAAAAACAAAAACGCGTTCTTGTCACAGGACCAGAAAATGTTAAGCACACAGACACTTTGAATGGTGAGGGGGAATGGAATTTATTGGATGAAAAGGAAAAATAAATCTCACCAAAGCAGGATAGAGTCCTGTTAGCAGGTTTCCCACCTCACAGATTGAATCCCAAATCCGCACCCAGGAACAGGAGAAGCCAGGCTCCTCTCCCCTGCAAACAGCATGCACTTCCAAGACTCCATCCCATCCTCCCAGTGCACAGGTGGACATCATTTAGAAATAATCAGTCAGGAAAGGATAGGCTTCATCCGGGAGCAGCAATGTGGTTCTTCAGCCTTCAGGCTATCTTAGGCTTGAAGGTAGAGTTTCACCGGAGGACCCTTGGCTACCTCCTGTCTCTATCATTTCCCCCTCTAAAGAAGTATACCTAACTGCCATTGGAATAAGGATAAGGACAAAGACTCATCTTAACTGCTTTCTTCTGACAGGGGGCGCTGTTTGGGGAAAACGGCAATCAGAGCTCCCACAGAAGCCTATCAAAGGGTCCCTGGCAAAAAGGGCACTCATCCAAGTCTCCGGTTGCATGAACTTTTGGAGTTTGATTGCCTAAAGGCGAGAAACAAACCGGATTATAGAAAACATGTATCAAAACAAAATGGGGGTGGGGGTGAAGACAGCTAAAAAAATTCTGAGGCCTTTTACCAGCTTACACAGGGAGAGGGAGGCCAAAAGCCTAAGTGGTAGAAAAATCTTTTACCCTTTAGCCAGCATGTCAGGCTTCTGGGTTCCCTTCCCCTGAGCCCAATCCTAAGCCAACCAGTTTAAAGTTTGAGAAATTAACTCTCCTCAGTTTGGAGAATGCATCTGGGGGAGGTGTCCCATAGTACGGAAACACAATTATGTAACTGTGAAGACAGGATAGAGGAGAAACACAAAAAAAGAAGGATTTTTTTTCAAAGTGGTCCTAGAGACTCAGGATGCATTTGAAAGGGGTACAGACGGCCAGGTGCAGTGGCTCATGCCTGTAATCTCTGCACTTTGGGAGGTTGAAGCAAGCAGATCACCTGAGGTCAGGAGTTCAAGACCAGCCTGGCCAACATGGTGAAACCCCATCTCTACTAAAAATACAAACATTAGTTGGGCATGGTGGTGCACGCCTGTAATCCCAGCTACTCAAGAGGCTGAGGAAAGAGAATCGCTGGAACCCAGGAGGTGGAGGTTATAGTGAGCCAAGATCACACCACTGAACTCCAGCCTGGGCAACAAGAGTGAAACTCTGTTTCAAAAAAAAGAAAGAAAGAAAAAGAAAAAAGAAAGGTATACAGACTGATGATGAATGGCTACTCATCTACAAAAAGGGGAGCAGATTCCTCCTTACTTGTATCCCCAAGTCCCAGAGACTGTGACAGGGTGGGTGACAAAGCGGTCTTCACTTGTGTTAACAGGGAGTAATGTGGGTGGGAGTATTCGCTTTTACCCTTGGACACCCTATCTCCCCTGCTGTCAGTAGCCTTTGGATTCTCCAGACCTCATTTATGCCATGGAGACTAGTGTGACCCTTATTCATGAAATGGGAAGCTTGGCATTGTGCCTTTTAACTGCCATTATCATCTGCATCTAGGTCCTTCAGATCTAGTTGTTGTTGTTGTTGTTTTCCCCTAGGGCTTTGATCTGAAGCTTGGAATTGAGTTTGGGACAAAAATGTGTCTCAGGGGCTAGCGTGGATTTCTTATCATAAGCCAAATGCTTAGGTGAGGCTGTAGAATTGAGTCCTCCTCCAACAAGGAAAAGGACGTCTTGTGACATGCCCAGATAACTGGTGGCTATAGTTATCCTTGCTAAGATTTGGGTGCATGGGGCTTGGCTTTGGTTAGCTCCCTTGGTCTTACTTTCCCAAAAAGGAAACCTCCAGGTGATGGGCATCCTATTTATTCCCATCACCTGGCAGGATTTGCAGGCTAATTACTCAGAACTAGAATGTTGATCCAAATTTTTGACATTACCCAGCCCTTTTATTCCTTCTGAGCTGTAGTCGGAGATTACTGGTTGGTTCACAGGAAGAAGCAGGGTTACTCTAAAATGTAGGCAAAAACTTAAAAACAACTGAGTCTAGAATTTAATAACAAATGTATGATAAGTTTTCAAACATAATTTCTCTCTCTCCAATCCTCAATTTTGTTTAAAAAAAAATCATTATAGGACTGAGTTGTTTGTAAAATAGACTTTAATCTTACACTTGGACTGATTATTTGCATAAAGTGCAGAAGGAATAACTATTTCTATGTAGGACTTTTACATTGTCTTTGATGGAAATCTGTTCCACAGGGAATCTCAGATAAGACTTTTTAAAGCCAAGCCCAGCCATCAGTTTGCATGCTCAAATACCTGTGAGTTGGGTAATTCTCTCCTCTTAAGGTCCCAAGATAAACTTGGAGCTTCTGAGTCTGTAAGAAAGTGACATTCTTTTCTAACTACAGGTCAGAAACCCTGTAGAGGGACTGTGTAGACAAGGGTATGAGGCCAGTTTTTTCAAGAAGCTCTTACTGGCTCTGCAAGATAAACTTGACTCCTTAAAAGGAAGCATACCCTTCCAGTGAATGCCTTAGTGAAACAACCAGTTTATCCAATTCCACCCTCTTTCAAAAGAGAATGGATTCCTATACAAACATCTGTATTGCCACAAGTTAAGAATATTGACAACTAGTTTCCAAATTCTGGAGAAGCCAGCCAGCCAGACAAACATGCTCTGTATTTTGTTCACAGGAGCATACCTTACTCAATTATTAAAGGTCATAAATAGTTCAAAACAAGTTTTCTTGACTCTGAAAAAAAAACAAGGATTAGCAATATTCCAAGCATAAGTCAAAAAAATTGCCTCAGTTTGTATGGATTCATGAATATTTTTATTCTTCATGAGTTCTGTATGTTTTCCCTTTATTCCAAAGTTACCAGAAACCTGTATTTGAGAGCACTTGTCAGAGTTCTACAGCTTATTATAAGCCATCTTTTGAAAAGGATTAAACCAAGAAAATTGTCTGTGAATAACAAAATGTCCAGGTTAGTTACAGTTAGAAACACAATTGACAAAGAAGCATGGTTATCTCTGTCATTTATAATTATTTAACATAAAAACCTTAATTATAATAGCATATACTGAGACAATAGAATTTTTAAAATCCCATGCAAATTTGAAACATATATTAGTATTATTTACCAAAATATAACCTAAAGAATATTGAACACCATTTTGGCAATCTCATATACGTAAATATGTCAACTAATCCTGTTTTCCTCTCTTTTGGATACTCCAGGGATTCTCTGAAGCATCCAAAAGCCAGGCATCAGGAAAGACAATTTTGAAACTGAAGTTTGATTTTGAGAAGCCTGTTAAATGTGTTAGAGGTTTAAAACACTTGATATTATGAAATAGAACTCCAGATTACCTTAAGTTATTCATTTTGCCAAAATGATGAATCAGAAATTTAAAAAACCAAAAACCTTTTATAACCCCTCACAAATTTTACTTAAGAGCAGATTAGTGCCTTAAAAGAACCTTGTTTTGCTTTTATTTTAATGCTCAATTCACAAGAAAACCATATAATATCCTTTTGAATTTAGTCAATATGTTCAAATATTGAATTTTTGCAAGATTAATTTGTACGATCCCTTTACAACTTGTTTGGACTTTTAGCTTTATCTTATCAAATTCAAAACAATCTTTTAAACCTAAGGAAGAACTTATATTTCCATTCTTTCTTATACTCTTTTACTAAAAACACATCCTACTGTTCTTATACAGCTTGCGTGTAAATCTATTTCCAGTAGTTTCAATTACATGTTATAATGGTTACTCCTAGCAATTTTTAACTGTAAAACTTGGTAAATTGTTTTGATTTTGTGCTAGGTGTAAACAAGATTTGACTCCTTCCAGCGTAATTAAGGGCATGGTTAGTTCTATATGTCCCCAGGCCTTACCAATTGTGGAGCAGGCAAGACAAATAGTTCTCAAAACCCAAAAAGCAACACTTGACCTGCATAATTTAGTCCACCTACTTATATTTTGATGACATCTGCACTTTACCAATAATCTTTTAGGCTGTTTAAATTTTTTGAAGATTAAAGTCATGTGAACTGAAAAGTACCACAGCTTTTATTTCCCCTTTTTAAAAATATTTGATCCAAGCACTTATCCTCTTTTAAGCCAATTAATTAGATCTTTTTTTAAAATAGAGATTACACACACAACACATATATAACTACACAGACAGGAAGAAGAAAATCCAGTAGCCATACAATGTTTCATTTGCCAACCTCCTATTTGGATTATTGGTCCCTTTAAGAGGCAGGGCTAGGAAAACATGCAGCTTTTAGAGCCTAATAGGCAGGCATTACTGGGAGGCAAAAAGAGATTTTGAGAGGGATCTATCCACTTTTAATTCCTGGGGTTCCATGAGGAAGACAGAGGTCTCTCCCCTCTCATGTGTGCATTAAAATTGGTAAAGCAAAATGGAGAAAAATAATACAGCTGACTGAGAAAAAGCTGTTTTCCAGCAAAGCAAGATCTCAGAAGAGAGAAAAAAAAAACATAAAGGCTTTTTAAATATACCTATAACTTAGATATTCATCTTTAATTAAGCTAAACACTCCTTAAGAAAATCCTTTTAAATCCCCTATTACTCTACTTTAGCCATAACAAGAAGCCAATATTTCCGCCTTTCAAACTTTACCAAAGCCTCAGAGAAAGAAAAATCCAAGGCAGTTCATGGAGGAGAAAAGAATCAACAAATAGCAAAGTTACGCAGATATCAAACCTGAAAGGACTCAGTTGCTAAGCTAGGATTGAACCCGGGTTGTGCGAAGGCTAAATAAAGCATTGCCGTGGGGTTACAGGTCATGCCCCCAAGTCCATAAACCAAGATGGAGGCCTGCAGCAAAGTTCACTGCTGACCATACAGAAAGTCATGCAAAGGCCTGGAGTGGTGGCTCACACCTATAATCCCAGTACTTTGTGAGGCCCAGGCGGGTGGACCACCTGAGGTAAGGAGTTAGCAACCAGCCTGGCCAACATGGTGAAATCTCATCTCTACTAAAAATACAAAAATTAGCTGGCTGTGGTGGTGCATGCGTGCCTGTAATCACAGCTATTTGAGAGGCTAAGGCAGGATGATCACCTGAGACAGGGAGGTGGAAGTTGCAGTGAGCCAACATTGTGCCACTGCACTCCAACCTGGGTGACAGAGTGAGACTCCATCTTTAAAAAAAAAAAAAAAAAAAAAAAAGGAAGTCATGCAAAGCACGCCAGATTGGCTACAGCTTAAAGCCAACCTCATAAAGAATTTGTCACAATTAAAACTCTGCAGAAAATATAAACAATGATCCCATCACTACTGGCCTAGCAAAATATCTTCCAAAAGGGGGGAAAAAAAAAACTTGCTTAAGTCAGCTCCTGACCCATTGGAGAAAAGGAAGACTGCTTAAATGCAGGGCTGTGTTAACTGAGAAAAGAAAAGATGCCTGTGGAAGAACCTCTTATTCTTATGCAAATAGTTTCCTCCACAAGGGAGATAAATTTAATTGCAATCAATCAGAGTCCAATTCCCTGGCCAGGGGAGGGAAAGGCTCCATGGTTGCATGGCAGGGAACACTGACCAGCCTGCTGTTGGGCACCCTTGAGCCATGCAGCCCAGCCCTGGCAGGGAGGATAGCGGGGAACCCACCATTTATTTGCCCATCCTGTGCATGCCTGCAGTCATTGGGGTGGAGTGGTGCACAGCTTCCTCTCCCCTCAGAAGAGGTCCAAGGAGAAAAAGGCTTAGAAGCAAAAAGAAAAAAAAAGATTTGTTGGTTTGCAGGGTACTCACCCTCATTCCTCAAGCCCAATGTTGGCCACCAAAAATGTTGTAGAAAAAACTGGGTTCTTGTCACACAACCAGGAAAAGTTAGGCACACAGACACTTTAAAAGGGGAAGGTGAACAAAATTTATTTTATTAAGCAAAAAGGAAAACTAACTCTAAGCAAAGCAGTAAAGAGTCCTGTGAGCAGGTTTCCTACCTTACAGATTGAATCCCAGGTCCCCACCCAGGAACAGAAGCCAGGCTCCACCCCCCAACAAATGACATGCAGTTCCTGAGACTACACCCCATCCTCCCAGTGCACAGCTGGGCATTATTCAAAGTCAGTTGGGAAAAGGTGGGCTTCATTCAGATTGGCAGTCTGGTTTTTCAGCCTTCAGGCTGTTTTAGGCTGGAGGGGGGGGTTTCACGGGGGGGGGGGGGTGGGGGGCGGGTGGCTTGCGAAGGGTAGTGGGACCCTTGGCTGTCTCCTGTCTCTATCACCATGACATTTGGGAGCTACAATTCAAGATGAATTTTGGGTGAGGACACAGCCAAACCATATTATTCTGCCCCTCACCCCTCCTAAATCTCATGTCCTCACATTTCAAAATAAATCACTCAACAGTCCCACAAAGTCTTAACTCATTTCAGGATTAACTCAAAAATCCACAGTCCAAAGTCTCAGTCTGAGACAAGGCAAGTCCCTTTCACCTATGAGCCTGTAAGATCAAAAGCAAACTAGTTACTTCCTAGATACAATGGGGGCACAGGCATTAGGTTAATACAACTATTCCAAATGGGAGAAATCAGTCAAAATGAAGGGGCTACAGGCTCCATGCAAGTCCAAAATCCAGCAGGGCAGTCAAATTGTAAAGCTCCAAAATGCTGTCCTTTGACTCATGTCTCACAGTCAGGTTGTACTGATGCAAGAGGTTGGTTACCATAGTCTTGGGGCACCTCTGCCCCTGTGACTTGGCAGGGTACATTCCCCTTCCAGGCTGCTTTCACAGGCTAGCATTGAGTGTCTGCAGCTTTTTCAGGTACACAGTGCAAGCTGTCAGTGGATCTACCATTCAGGGGTCTGGAGAATGTTGGCCCTCTTCTCACAGCTCCAATAGGCAATGCTCCAGTGGGGACTCTGTGGGAGCTGGAACCCCTCATTTCTCTTCTGCATTGCCCTAACAGAGGTTCTCCATGAGGGCTCTGCCCCTGCAGCACACCTCTGCCTGGATATCCAGGTATTTCCATACATCCTCTGAAATCTAGGCAGACATTCCCAAATCTCAATTCCTGATTTCCCTGCACCCACCAACTTGACACAATGTGTAAGCTGGCAAGGCTTGGGAATTGCACCCTGAGAAGCAACAGCCTGAGCTCCCAGTTATCCCCTTTTAGCCACAGCTGGGATGCAGGGCACCAAGTCCTGAGACAGCACAGAGCAGCAAGGCCCTGGGCCTGGCCCATGAAACCATTTATTCCTCCTAGGCCTCCTTGCTTGTGACAGGAGGGGCTGCCATGAAGATCTGTGACATGCCATGGAGACATTTTTCCCATTGTCTTGGCAATTAAAATTTGACTCCTCATTACTTATGCAAATTTCTACAGCCCACTTGAATTTCTCCTCAGAAAATGAGTTTTCCTTTCCTATGGCATCATCAGGCTGCAAATTTTCTGAACTTTTATGCTCTGCTTTCCTTTCAAACATAAGTTCCAATTCCAAACCATATAGTTGTGAATACATAGAACTCAATACTTTTAACAGTACCCAAGTCACCTCTTGAACACTTTGCTCCTTGGAAATATTTCTTCCACCAGATGCCCTAATTCAACTCTCTCAGGTTCAAAGTTCCACAGATCTCTAGGGCAGGGGCAAAATGCCACCAGTCTCTGCTAAAACATAACAAGAGTCAGCTTTGCTCTAGTTTCCAACAAGTTTCTCACGCCCATCTGAGACCACCTCAGCTTGGACTTTATTGTTCATATCACTATCAGCATTTTATTCAACAATTCTCTAGAATGTTCCAAACTTTCCCACATCTCCCTGTCTTCTTCTGAGCTTTCCAAACTGTTCCAAGTTCTGCCTGTTACCTAGTTCCACAGTCAATTCCACATTTTTGGGTATCTTTACCACAGCACCCCACTCTACCAGTACCGATTTACTGTATTAGTCTGTTCCCATGCTGCTAATAATGACATACCCGAGACTAGGTCATTTATAAAGGAAAGAGATTTAATGGACTCAGTTCCACATGGCTGGGGAGGTCTTACAATCATGGCAGAAGGCAAATGAGGAACAAAGTCCCATCTTACATGGCAGCAGGCAAGAGGACGTGTGCAAGGGAACTCCCCTTTATAAAACCGTCAGATCTTGTGATATTTATTCATTATCATGAGAACAGCACGGGAAAGACCTGCTCCCATGATTCAGTTACCTGGTACCAGGTCCCTCCCACAACATGTGGAAATCACAGAAGCTACAGTTCAAGATGAGATTTGGGTAGGGACTAAGCAAAACCATATCACTCATTTTCCACAATTATCTATTAAAAGTAAGTAATGTAAAATATGTTTTGGAAGAAAAGACATTGATAATTTAATAATTCAAACTTGTAATGCTTTAGAATTGGGTTTCCCAATTTAAAACACCAACATATTTAGCTGTAGAAAAGGAGATAGAGTTCCTGATCATTATAGCTCTCGATAATTTGAGTGGTTACGAAGAGAAACTTAAGGCAACATACAGAAATACTATCTTCTGGATGGTCTTTTTAAATAACAATTTACTTATGTTATATTTATTTTATACTTTTTTATCATATATACTACAAATGAAAACCCTAAACTTCTTGAGTCAAAACAGAAGTGAATCACATACTTCCTATTTCATTATTCCATTTTTTGTACATGACTGTAGCTAGCAAGATGTTGAACATGTCCAATTCTTCTGATTTTTACTTTCATGTACTGATTGCATCAAATGTTCATCCTTAGATCTTTAAATGTAGGAAGCAACTGTTTTTAAAAATAATATGCACAGGAGTAATATACATAGGAAAATATTACATGCCTGTGACATCATTATCAACAAACATTTACTAAATGTGTCATGGATATATCCTAATCATTTGTACTTTTTTTTTTTTTTTTTTTTTTTTGAGATGGAATCTCACTCTGTTGCCCAGGCTGGAGTGCAGTAGCACCATCTCAGCTCAGTGCAACCTCTGCCTCCCAGGTTCAAGCGATTCTCCTGCCTCAGCCTCCTAAGTAGTTGGGATTATAGGCGTGTGCCCCCATGCCCAGCTAATTTTTGTATTTTTAGTAGACATGGGGTTTCACCATGTTGGTCAGGCTGATCTCGAACTCCTGACCTCGTGATCCACCTGCCTCGGCCTCCAAAAGTGCTAGGATTACAGGTATGAGCCACTGCGTTCCACCTCATTTGTACTTTTTTAAAAGCCCATACCTAGCTGGTGTGTTCAGTCTTTTGAAAACGAAAGGCTTTTGAGAACTTGTTGATGAATTTCTAATTCCAGTTCTCCAGTTTGTTGGTCAGTTACTGGTTCGGTTTGTGGGAGGTTTCTGTTTGTCACTTGGCTGCAGCCACACCATTAGTGGGACAGCTTCAGTTTAAAACAACTCCATGGTTTGCCATAAATATTGAAAGTATTTCTATTATTGGTAAAGAGAGGGGAAAGGACTCCATTAATGCTTAACTTGTAGGCCCATTACCTTGCCAAATTATGTGTCCACACAGTACATGGTATCATGGGTCAAGGTGACTCAGACCAGGTTTCTCCAAGTATTCTCCCTGCAGTTTTATGTTTCTGTTTTCTCAACTCTGATCTCTTATCTCTGTGTACTAGAACATCAGGGAGACATTTACCTGATTGTCAATCATTTAGAACAAAAATATTGATTTGTCATCATTTCCATAACTTTGGGCACTGTTCTAGTAGAGGGTTATTAGTTGTGTGGTAAATGCCTTTTCTAAAAAACAGAGCAAAATAAAAGAAAAATAATTCAAAGATCACAAAATAAACAATAGAGCATTGAAAAGGCATAGTTCCTGGGTGATAATATAACATAAATGATTGACAATTTTTTCTGATGTAGATTTTACACACTATAGTAAAATAGTATTTCCCAAGATTCATGTCCATCCAGAACTTGAAATTATGAACTTATCTGGAAATAGGATCTTTATAGTTACAATTATTTAAGGATATCCAGGTCCTGCAAAGAGTAAAATAGTATTTCCCAAAATCCATGTCCATCTGGAATCTTAGAATGTGACTTTATTTGGAAATAATTTTTTGTTTGTTTGTTTTGTTTTGTTTTGAGACAGAGTCTCACTCTACTGCCAGGCTGGAGTGCAGCGGCACGATCTTGGCTCACTGCAACCTCCACCTCCCGGGTTCAAGCAATTCTCCTGCCTCAGCCTCCCGAGTGCACACCACCACACCCAGCTAATTTTTGCATTTTTAGGAGAGACGGGGTTTCACTATGTTGGCCAGGACGGTCTTGATCTCTTGACCTCGTGATCCGCCCGCCTCGGCCTCCCAAAGTACTGGGATTCAGGTGTGAGCCACCGTGCCCGGCCAAGATTTTTATAAATATAAGTATTTAAGGAGCTCAAGACCCTGAACTTAAGGTGGTTCCTAAATCCAAATAACTGGTGTCTCCATAAGAGACCAAAAAAGAGAAGAAGATTTGGACACAGAAACGTACAGAAAGGAAAGCTGTGTGAAGATGGAGGTGAAGTAGAGGTGAAGTTAATGCTGCCGCATGCTCAGGAAGGCTAAAAGCTACCAAACGCT
The DNA here is from genome assembly GCF_002776525.5 of Piliocolobus tephrosceles. Taxonomy (NCBI): domain Eukaryota; kingdom Metazoa; phylum Chordata; class Mammalia; order Primates; family Cercopithecidae; genus Piliocolobus; species Piliocolobus tephrosceles. Next base: position 33,883,605 of record NC_045436.1, on the reverse strand, counting down.
GCAAAGGGCAATGAATATATTGATCAGCTGTGTCAAATGCTGCTGAGGGGTCAAGCACAATAAGGCCTGAATATTGACCATTGATTTCAGCAATGTGGCAGTATGAAATGTTCATCCTTAGATCTTTAAATGTAGGAAGTAACTGTTTTTAAAGATAATATACACAGGAGTAATATACATAGGAAAATATTACATGCCTGTGACATTATTATCAACAAACATTTATTAAATGTGCCATGGATATATCCTAATCATTTGTACTTTTTTTTTGTTTTGTTTTTGAGATGGAGTCTCACTCTGTTGCCCAGGCTGGAGTGCAGCGGCACCATCTCAGCTCACTGCAACATCTGCCTCCCGGGTTCAAGCCATTCTCCTGTCTCAGCCTCCTAAGTAGCTGGGATTATAGGCATGTGCCACCACGCCCCACTAATTTTTGTATTTTTAGTAGACATGGGGTTTCACCATGTTGGTCAGGCTGATCTCGAACTCCCGACCTCGTGATCCACCTGCCTCGGCCTCCCAAAGTGCTAGGATTACAGGTGTGAACCACTGCGCTCCGCCTTAGAAAAGTGGTAGAAGCAAATAACAGACGACTGTCTTGAGGAGTTTTACTACTAAGCAAAACAATAAAATGGTGCTAACATGGCAAATGTAACCAATAAAAGTTTTTTCATGAATTAGAGACATAATACCATACTTATAAAAATATAAATTCATAAGTATAAATGCCCTAAAAAGTAAAAATGTGGGAGGAAGACGGCCTATTTATCAGAGCATAATTCTTGAGGAGTTCGATGAATCATGATTTAATGCCCAAATAGAGAGTTTGGCATAGATAGTTCATTTGTGATATGAACATAGGAATTCAGATTATTTGGGAATACATACTAGGAGGCTATCAATATCAAAATGATAATATTCCTCTGATTATTTGAAATTTCTTAATGAAAAAGATATCAAAGTAATCAACTGAAAGTAGAAATAGAGGTTTGAGAGAGAGGTTAGGGTGTGAAAATTGATAAAATCAATGATCTGGTAAGTCAGGCACAGTGGTTCACGCCTGTAATCCCAACAGTTTGGAAGACCAAGGCAGGTGGATCACTTGAGGCCAGGAGTTTCAGATTAGTCTGGCCAACATGGCAAAACCCCACCTCTAATAAAAATGCACATATGGTGGCGTGCACCTGTAGTTCCAGCTACTCAGGATGCTGAGGCACAAAAATCGCTTGAACTTGGGAAGCAGAAATTAGAGTGACTGGTGATTGTGCCACTGTACTCCAGACTGTGTGACAGAGAGAGACGTGATGCTGTCTCAAAAAACAAAAACAAAAATAAAAGAATGGTCTCGAAATGTAACACGTGCTGTCCTAGCAATGTGGAGAGTCCACTTGACATTCATGGTTATGATTTTAAAGTGAACCTAGTAAATTTGGTTTTGAGTTTTTGTTCATTTGTTTTTTTCTCCAGCCACATTCAGTTGCCAGAGAGCAGACACCGAGTCACTGGAGAATACAATTTAGCTAGGATAGAATTTTGGCTCTAGAAGTGTGACCAAGTGAGACAGAACAAGGGAACTGAGAGTAAATGGCAAGAAGTGACTGAAATCACTAATCATTAATCACCGAGTGCAACAAGGTGAGAGTGGGGCAAGCACATTCAAGGGGTGAAGGACAGAGAAACGGTAGTTAGTTCAGTGCATCAGAGATCCCAGAAAGATTGCTGAGGTCAGGATGGTAAAACAAATAAGCTGTAAACAGAAAGATGGTGGGCAGAAAATGGTATGCATGAAGTTAAAATTACGAAGCGTGACAGTTATTTGTTGTAGAAAACTCCAGGCTAGAGCCATCCAATAGAAATATAGTTCGAGGCACATATATAATTTTGGATTTTCCTGTAGATGTAAAAGAAAGAAATAAGTAAAATTTAATTTTTTTTTTTTTTTGAGACGGAGTCTTACTCTGTAGCGGAGGCTGGGGTACAGTGGTGCAATCTCGGCTCACTGCAATCTCCACCTCTCGGGTTCAAGAGATTCTCTTGCCTCGGCCTCCCCAGTAGCTGGGACTACAGATGTGCACTACCATGCCCAGCTAATTTTTGTATTTTTAGTAAAGATGGGGTGTCACCATGTTGGCCAGGTTGATCTCACAATCCTGACTTCAGGTGATCCACCTGCCTCTGCCTCCCGAAGTGCTAGGATTACAGGCATGAGCCTGGCGACAGAGCGAGGCTCTGTCTCAAAAAAAAATAAATAAATAAATAAATAAATAAATAAATAAATAAATAAATAAATAAATAAAAATAAAGAAAGAAATAAAGAATGGCTACTCCATAGGCAGAGCAGTGGCATGGGCTGCTCAACTGAGTATTCTTATAGTTATTTCTTGATTATATGCTAAACAAGGAGTGGATTATTCATGTATTTTCTGGCAAAAGTGTCAACAATTCCCAGAGCTAAGGGTTCCTCTCCTTTTTAGACCATTTAGGGTAACTTCCTGATGTTGCCACGGCATTTGTAAACTGTCATGGTGCTGGTGGGAGTGTCTTTTAGCATGCTAATGCATCACAGTTAGCGTACAGTGAACAGTGAGGACCACCAGAAGTCACTTTCGACGCCATCTTGGATTTGGAGGGTTTGGGCCGGCTCCTTTACTGCAACAAGTTTTATCGGTGAGGTCTTTATAACCTGTATCTTGTGCCTCCTATCTCATCCTGTTACTAAGAATGCCTAACCTATTGACAATGCAGCCCAGCAGATCTCAGCCTTATTTTACCTAGCCCCTGTTCAAGATGAGGTCACTGTGGTTCAAACACCTCTGACATCTCCCGTAAAAACTCTAGCCCCACTTTTTCCTTCTGCCTCCTGGATGAAAATTACAATACCCAATCACCAGTCACTATCTGTTGCATATCATCATGCTTCTTCTTGTATTTTCTTTTATTTTACCAAGTTTGCACAGTAAAGGTAATTTCCAGATGAGACATCAAGATTCTAATGTGAGTTAGGCAGTGTTTCAGATATCTAGCAGAGAACTTCTCAGATTGTGTTCTATATAATACCAGTTCAAAGATACATTTCTTTGATTTTTTAAACGTCACCTAAATTTGAGATTCACCATGCATTTTGGCAACTTTAAAGGTTTTAAGAAGATTTGAAGGATCTAAATTGGCTTGTGTACAGCCAGCCTTTGATTACAGAAACTTTCCTTTATTACCCCTAATAAATCAATGGCAGAAATTCTGTTTTAGACCGCTTCCTAAAGTGCTGAGTTAAAACTAAAGCATATTAACAAAACTTCATAGGCAATTTAGGCACATCATAATTCTCAATCCATTGATGAGAATAGATATTAAGGCACAATCTATTGATTGAGAATTTTGATGTGCCTAAATATCAATTGAGATTAGTGCTCAACTCACTGACATTCTAGGTAGTCTTATATTAGAATGAAGGGATTTTCTCTTTTCCAGGGCTGCTTGTGATATTCCTGAAAACTAGTTTATTTTTATTTTAGTGGGACTGTAGATTATGTACTTATGCAATTTCCTTCTTTGTGTTGGCTGCTAGAAAACTTGGGGCCAAATTTTGACCCATGTCTAACAACTCTCTTGATTCTTACAGATCATGTTGTAATAATCTCATTCCTGGCTTAATAATATTTACTACATGCATTTTTATTTTGCCCTATTCTCCCTATCTTCCTGTTTCTAGCTGCATTTTCTCATGTCAATCGAAGGTATATTTGAAAATTTTTAAGTACTTTTTTCTTTTGGAACAGGAAGGTTATAAACAAATAATAATATTTTAACAAATTATCTTGTATGCATTTTGTTTAATGAGCCCACTCTTCTTTTAAAGAAGTTTTGAAACATAAGGGAATGATCATTGCATTGTTGGAGCCATGAGACTTTTAAATGGCTTTGTCCCAATTTCACCTCTAATTAGCTGATGCACTTAGGCAATATTTTGAAATTCTCTGGACTTCCGTTTCCCATCTGTGAAGTGAGTCAGTTAGAAATAGACAGCCTTGGTTAAAGATTACAGACCAAGTCGTTTTGGCAGGAGACATAAAGCAACTTCTGCCAGCTGTAGAAAGAGTAGAAAAAGATGGGCTAGCTTTAGTCAGACATAAGGAAGAAACAGGGCTGAGCTAAGATATGTGGGCAATTAGAGTTAGCTAACAATTTGGTTGTCATTTAAATAGATATTATCTTATAGATTTGTTTGTTTGGCAGAAGAAGAAAAAAATTTTATTTAATCAGAATTGTTTTTAAAAAGACTCATTCCCAATATCTGAAGTGAAATGAATAGATAGAAAAAATTCAAAAATGGCATCTATATTATTCTTCTGTTTTAAACATTTTTTTCTGAAACTAGCATAAAAAAGGGTTGAAAAATTACATGTTGAAAATAATTTGTTCCCATTAAATGGAAATATTTTTGCAGGATTTCGTTTCAGAATTTTAGCCAACTGCATTGCACATGCTTATGACCAGAATGTTCTACTGCAGTAGGTCAGAGCTAATTAGGAGTTTTCCTCTCTCCTCCCAGCCTTGAGAGTGCTTCCATGTTGGCAAAAGAAAGCTCCATTACATTTCACCAGTTATACAAGACGATATGCATTTGTTTATATGCCTGTCATCAACCAGTACTTCTCTAACTTCTGTTCTAAGCAAATGAGAAAAGAACACAGGTGAGTTTCATAGGTATATGACTGTTCACACCAAGCAAATGCTGGATGTTATCACTGTGTTCTATTGGAACAGATGTTTTAGGATTGTATGAATAGACAAAAGAGTTCAAGAAATTGAGGCATCACACGGCTCCGTCATTGTAGACCAGCAAGACTCAGAAAACCTGTGTTAAAACAGTTGTAAATAGTCACACTGTGGCTGATACCTCAGTTTCAATAGAACATTAAATTAGATTTGTAAATTTAAGCATATTGAATGTATTATTTTATTTGTATGTTTTTATAAATTTGCTTTGGAATTAAAATTCTGTAAAAAGTACAAAGCATCTTTTTATTTGATCTTATATTCACCCAGATCTGTGCCTGGCTAATTCCTCACCATTTGGATTCCACTGGAGTCTCCCTCTCAGAGGAGCTTTCCCTTCACCTTCCTTCTCCACTATTCCCTGTTCCATAATCCTGCTTTTTTTTTTTCGTAGCCCTAATTGTGATCTAAAAATCATCTTATTTTCTAATTTTGTTCAAATATATTTTTAAAAATTATTATACTTTATGTTCTGGGATACATGTGCAGAACATGCACGTTTGTTACATAAGTATATGCATGCTATGGTGGTTTGCTGCACCCATCAACCCGTCATCTACATTAGGTATTTCTCCTAATGCTATCCCTCCTCTAGTCCCCAACCCACTGACAAGCCCCAATGTGTGATGTTTCCCTCCCTGTGTCCATGTGTTCTCATTGTTCAACTCCCATTTATGAGTGGGAACATGTGGTGTTTGGTTTTCTGTTCCTGTGTTAGTTTGCTGAGAATGATGTTTTCCAGCTTCATCTATGTTCCAGCAAAGGACATGAATTCATCTCTTTCTATGATTGCATAGTATTCCGTGATATATATGTGCCACATTTTCTTTATCCAGTCTATCATTGATAGATATTTGGGTTGGTTCTAAGTCTTTGCTATTGTGAACATTGCTGCAATAAACAAAGGGGTGCATGTGTTTATAGTAGAATGATTTATAATCCTTTGGGTATATATCCAGTAATGGGATTGCTGGGTCAAATGGTATTTCTGGTTCTAGATCCTTGAGGAGTAAATAATATGTAGGAAACACTAAACCCTTCCTTGTTATTATATGAGTCTTTAGTTGTCCTATTGATTTTATCCTATTAACTTTAGGTGCATTTCTTCCAATTTGGCTGCTTAAGCCCCAGGCGTAAAGCAAATTTGGAACTAGCAAGACTCATTCTTTTACAAATACCTTACTTCCTATAGACACTAATGAAATTGTCATATGGGTCAGATTCTGAATATTGCAATTTTGTCTGTGTAACAAGATAAAATTTGAAATCAAAGTCAAATTAACACGTAATTTCTGTAAACATTTAATTTCCTTATTATGCAAGGGATAATTAAAAGTATTTCTAGATTTACAGCAGTGTAAAACATAGGGTTTTATCTTTGATAAAGAAGACAATCAGGAAAGATATGTTGTCTAACAGTTGGGAATGATAAGGCAGCCTGTGTAGGAGAAACAGTAAAGACTTCAGAGTGAAAGAGTTCTTAGCTTGTACCCTCACTCTGTCAATTACCAGCCTTTCTCAGAAAGGCTAAATGCATGACCATGTGCAACACCCTAGCAAAATGTCTGACACGTGGTAGGCATTTTGAAAACATAGTTCCTTCTTCTTCTTCTTCTTCTTCTTCTTCTTCTTCTTCTTCTCCTTCTCCTTCTCCTTCTCCTTCTCCTTCTCCTTCTCCTTCT